>NC_141032.1:26252500-26270000 GCF_052040795.2 Danio rerio
TTACTAGCATGATTCTAGCATGAATTAGCACGTTATTAGCATGATTCTAGCATGAATTAGCATGTTATTAGCATGATTCTAACATGAATTAGCATGTTACTAGCATGATTCTAGCATGAATTAGCATGTTGTTAGCATGATTCTAGCATGAATTAGCATTTCACTAGCAAGATTCTAGCATGAATTGGCATGTTGTTAGCATGATTCTAGCATGAATTAGCATGTTGTTAGCATGATTCTAGCATGAATTAGCATGTTATTAGCATGATTCTAGCATGAATTAGCATGTTGTTAGCATGATTCTAGCATGAATTAGCATTTCACTAGCAAGATTCTAGCATGAATTAGCATGTTACTAGCATGATTCTAGCATGAATTAGCATGTTGTTAGCATGATTCTAGCATGAATTAGCATGTTGTTAGCATGATTCTAGCATGAATTAGCATGTTACTAGCATGATTCTAGCATGAATTAGCATGTTGTTAGCACGATGCTAGCATGAATTAGCATGATACTAGCATGATTCTAGCATGAATTAGCATGTTACTAGCATGAATCTAGCATGAATTAGCATGTTGTTAGCATGATTCTAGCATGGATTAGCATGTTACTAGCATGATTTTAGCATAAATTAGCATGATTCTAGCATGAATTAGCATGTTGTTAGCATGATACTAGCATGAATTAGCATGTGACTAGCATGATTCTAGCATGAATTAGCATGTGACTAGCATGATTCTAGCATGAATTAGCATGTAACTAGCATGATTCTAGCATGAATTAGCATGTTGTTAGCATGATAGATAGATAGATAGATAGATAGATAGATAGATAGATAGATAGATAGATAGATAGATAGATAGATAGATAGATAGATAGATAGATAGATAGATAGATAGATAGATAGATAGATAGAGGTAGATAGATAGGTAGAGGTAGATAGATAGATAGATAGATAGATAGATAGATAGATAGATAGATAGATAGATAGATAGTAAAGATAGATAGATAGATAGATAGATAGATAGATAGATAGATAGATAGATAGATAGATAGATAGATAGATAGATAGTAAAGATAGATAGATAGATAGATAGATAGATAGATAGATAGATAGATAGATAGATAGATAGATAGATAGATAGATAGATGGAGTGCGAGCATGAGTCAAACAAGCCAACCCCCGCCTCTCTACGATGTTCTGATGCTGAGATATAGCTGCTGTTATATCGTTGCTAGGTTAGTCTGTTTTGTTGCTATGGAGTTGATTGACAGCTTAGACTGATGATGTATCAAAGCTTCTTGCCCGTATGAACAGTTAAAAACAACCCCCATGTCTCTATCACACTGCAGCATGACAATATCAGTCTGAACCTCTTTAATGGCAGTCTATGGGACAGTTGCTAGGGTGCAGTATCTGGTTGTTAGGGTGTGGCTAGAAGGTTAAAAAGCCATCAGTGATTGGCTGCTTGCTAGACTGAGTTAAATGAGCTCAATCATTAGTCTGTAGGACAGTCTGATGCAGAGTTATGAGCTCACAAAGTTTGATCCCATGTAAAGTCAATGAGAGTCTTTTGCAATGGAAGTCTATGGGACGGTTTCTAGGGTCCAAAAGTGGTTGCTAGGGCGTGGCCAGAAAGTTTAAAGGTGATCAGTCATTGGCAGTTTAATAGTCTGAGTTAAATGAGCCCAGTTAGAAGTCTGTGTGACATTCTGATGCGGAGTTATGAGGTCACAAAGTTTGATCCAATGTTACGTCTATGGGATTTTTCCGACGGTCCCGGGACGTTTTTCGGGAAACCGAAAGTCGGATCAGTCGGAAAGGATATAGCAACTCGAGTCAGAATAGTTCGGAGGTCTGACCCGAGTTTGATGGTCATAGCTTGAAAGGTCTAGGTGGAGATAGAGTTTAATTTTTAGTCTCAGAAGAAGAATAATAATATAAATAACTAGATTCTTAAAGTTTGAGAACAAACTTTGAGGCTGGCTTGTGAAAGCCTGACGGTAATAGTTTATTTAGTTTAAACAGTTTTAAAAAGTGTGAAAAGATAGATAGATAGATAGATAGATAGATAGATAGATAGATAGATAGATAGATAGATAGATAGATAGATAGAGAGATAGAGAGATAGAGAGATAGATAGATAGATTAGCATGTTATTAGCATGATTTTAACGTGAAATAGCATGTTGTTAGCATGATTCTAGCATGAATAAGCATGTTACTAGCATGATTTTAGCATGAATTAGCATGTTGTTAGCATGATTTTAGCATAAATTAGCATGTTACTAGCATGATTCTAGCATGAATTAGCATGTTGTTCGCATGATTCTAGCATGAATTAGCATGTTGTTAGCACGATTCTAGCATGAATTAGCATGTTACTAGCATGATCCTAGCATGAATTAGCATGTACCTAGCATGATTTTAACATGAATTAGCATGTTACTAGCATGATTTTAGCATGAATTAGCATGTTATTAGCATAATTCTAGCATGAATTAGCACGTTGTTAGCATGATTCTAGCATGAATTAGCATGTTACTAGCATGATTCTAGCATGAATTAGCATGTTACTAGCATGATTCTAGCATGATTTAGCATGTTGTTAGCATGCTTTTAGCATGAATTAGCATGTTACTAGCATGATTCTAGCATGAATTAGCATGTTGTTAGCATGATTTTAGCATGAATTAGCATGTTACTAGCATGATTTTAGCAATAATTAGCATGTTGTTAGCATGATTTTAACATGAATTAGCATGTTGTTAGCACGATTCTAGCATGAATTAGCATGTTACTAGCATGATTCTAGCATGAATTAGCACAATTCTAGCATGAATTAGCATGTTGTTAGCATGATTCTAGCATGAATTAGCATGTTGTTAGCATGATTCTGGCATGATTTAGCATGTAACTAGCAAGATTCTAGCATGAATTAGCATGCTACTAGCATGATTCTAGCATAAATTAGCATGTTGTTAGCATGCTTCTAGCATGAATTAGCATGTTACTAGCATGATTCTAGCATGAATTAGCATGTTGTTAGCATGATTCTAACATGAATTAGCATGTTACTAGCATGATTCTAGCATGAATTAGCACGTTGTTAGCATGATTCTAGCATGAATTAGCATTTCACTAGCATGATTCTAGCATGAATTAGCATGTTGTTAGCATGATTCTAGCATGAACTAGCATGTTGTTAGCATGATTCTAGCATGAATTAGCATGTTGTTAGCATGATTCTAACATGAATTAGCATGTTACTAGCATGATTCTAGCATGAATTAGCATGTTGTTAGCATGATTCTAGCATGAATTAGCATGTTACTAGCATGATTCTAGCATGAATTAGCATGTTGTTAGCACGATGCTAGCATGAATTAGCATGATACTAGCATGATTTTAGCATAAATTAGCATGATTCTAGCATGAATTAGCATGTTGTTAGCATGATTCTAGCATGAATTAGCATGTGACTAGCATGATTCTAGCATGGATTAGCATGTGACTAGCATGATTCTAGCATGAATTAGCATGTAACTAGCATGATTCTAGCATGAATTAGCATGTTGTTAGCATGATGGATAGATAGATAGATAGATAGATAGATAGATAGATAGATAGATAGATAGATAGATAGGTAGAGGTAGATAGATAGATAGATAGATAGATAGATAGATAGATAGATAGATAGATAGATAGATAGATAGATAGATAGATAGATAGACAGACAGACAGATAGATAGATAGATAGATAGATAGATAGATAGATAGATACAGACAGACAGACAGACAGACAGATAGATAGATAGATAGATAGGTAAAGGTAGATAGATAAAGGTAGATAGATAGATAGATAGATAGATAGATAGATAGATAGATAGATAGATAGATAGATAGATAGATAGATAGATAGATAGATAGACAGACAGATAGATAGATAGTTAGAGATAGATAGATAGATAGATAGATAGATAGATAGATAGATAGATAGATAGATAGATAGATAGATAGATAGATAGATAGATACATGGTGTAAGAGCATGAGTCAAACAAGCCAACCCCCGCCTCTCTACGATGTTCTGATGCTGAGATATAGCTGGTGCCATATCGTTGCTAGGTTAGTCTGTTTTGTTGCTATGGAGTTGATTGACAGCTTAGACTGATGATGTATCAAAGCTTCTTGCCAGTATGAACAGTTAAACACAACCCCCATGTCTCTATCACACTGCAGCATGACAATATCAGTCTGAACCTCTTTAATTGCAGTCTATGG
Source organism: Danio rerio (assembly GCF_052040795.2). Taxonomy (NCBI): domain Eukaryota; kingdom Metazoa; phylum Chordata; class Actinopteri; order Cypriniformes; family Danionidae; genus Danio; species Danio rerio. The sequence goes on from NC_141032.1 coordinate 26,256,784, forward strand.
GACAGTTGCTAGGGTGCAGTATCTGGTTGTTAGGGCGTGGCTAGAAAGTTAAAAGGCCATCGGCGATTGGCTGCTGGCTAGACTGAGTTAAATGAGCTCAGCCGTTAGTCTGTAGGACAGTCTGATGCAGAGTTATGAGCTCACAAAGTTTGATCCAATGTAAAGTCAATGAGAGTCTTTTGCAATGGAAGTCTATGGGACGGTTTCTAGGGTCCAAAAGTGGTTGCTAGGGCGTGGCCAGAAAGTTTAAAGGTGATCAGTCATTGGCAGTTTGATAGTCTGAGTTAAATGAGCCCAGTTAGAAGTCTGTGTGACATTCTGATGCGGAGTTATGAGGTCACAAAGTTTGATCCAATGTTACGTCTATGGGATTTTTCCGACGGTCCCGGGACGTTTTTCGGAAAACCGAAAGTCGGATCAGTCGGAAAAGATATAGCAACTCGAGTCAGAATAGTTCGGAGGTCTGACCCGAGTTTGATGGTCATAGCTTGAATGGCCTAGGACGAGATAGAGTTTAATTTTTAGTCTCAGAAGAAGAATAATAATATTAATAATAATAAGTTTAATAGGATAACAGTAGTCTGGCTTGCTACACAAGCCAGCCTAATAACTAGATTCTTAAAGTTTGAGAACAAACTTTGAGGCTGGCTTGTGAAAGCCTGACGGTAATAGTTAATTTAGTTTAAACAGTTTTTAAAAGTATGAAAAGATAGATAGATAGATAGATAGATAGATAGATAGATAGATAGATAGATAGATAGATAGATAGATAGATAGATAGATAGATAGATTACCATGGTATTAGCATGATTCTAACGTGAATTAGCATGTTGTTAGCATGATTCTAGCGTGAATTACCATGTTGTTAGCATGTTTTTAGCATGAATTAGCATGTTGTTAGCATGATTCTAGCATAAATTAGCATGTTGCTAGCATAATTCTAGCATGAATTAGCATGTTACTAGCATGATTTTAGCATGAATTAGAATGTTGTTAGCATGATTTTAGCATGAATTAGCATGTTGTTAGCATGATTCTAGCATGAATTGGCATGTTACTAGCATGATTCTAGCATGAATTAGCATGTTACTAGCACGTTTCTAGCATGAATTAGCATGTTGTTAGCACGATTCTAGCATGAATTAGCATGTTGTTAGCACGATTCTAGCATGAATTAGCATGTGACTAGCACGATTCTAGCATGAATTAGCATGTTACTAGCATGATTCTAGCATGATATAGCATGTTGTTAGCACGATTCTAGCATGAATTAGTATGTTACTAGCATGATTCTAGCATGAATTAGCATGTTACTAGCATGATTCTAGCATGAATTAGCATGTTACAAGCATAATTTTAGCATTAATTAGCATGATTCTAGCATGAATTAGCATGTTGTTAGCATGATTCTAGCTTGATTTAGCATGTTACTAGCATGATTCTAGCATGAATTAGCATGTTACTAGCATGATTCTAGCATGAATTAGCATGTAACTAGCATGATTCTAGCATAAATTAGCATGGTGTTAGCACGATTCTAGCATGAATTAGCATGTTACTAGCATGATTCTAGCATGAATTAGCATGTTACTAGCACGATTCTATCATGAATTAGCATGTTGTTAGCATGATTCTAGCATGAATTAGCATGTGAATAGCATGATTCTAGCATGAATTAGCATGTTGTTAGCATGATTCTAGCATGAATTAGCATGTGACTAGCATGATTCTAGCATGAATTAGCATGTGAATAGCATGATTCTAGCCTGAATTAGCATGTTGTTAGCATGATTCTAGTATAAATAGCATGTGACTAGCATGATTCTAGCATTAATTAGCATGTGACTAGCATGATTTTAGCATGAATTAGCATGTTACTAGCATGATTCTAGCATAAATTAGCATGTTTTTAGCATGATTCTAGCATGAATTAGCATGCTACTAGCATGATTCTAGCATAAATTAGCATGTTACTAGCATGATTCTAGCACAAATTAGCATGTTACTAGCATGATTCTAGCATGAATTAGCATGTTGTTAGCATGATTCTAGCATGAATTAGCATGTTACTAGCATGATTCTAGCATGAATTAGCATGTTGTTAGCATGATTCTAGCATGAATTAGCATGTTACTAGCATGATTCTAGCATGAATTAGCATGTTGTTAGCATGATTCTAACATCAATTAGCATGTTACTAGCATGATTCTAGCATGAATTAGCATGTGAATAGCATGATTCTAGCATGAATTAGCATGTTGTTAGCATGATTCTAGTATAAATTAGCATGTGACTAGCATGATTCTAGCATGAATTAGCATGTGACTAGCATGATTCTAGCCTGAATTAGCATGTTGTTAGCATGATTCTAGTATAAATTAGCATGTGACTAGCATGATTCTAGCATGAATTAGCATGTGACTAGCATGATTCTAGCATGAATTAGCATGTAACTAGCATGTTTCTAGCATGAATTAGCATATTGTTAGCATGATAGATAGATAGATAGATAGATAGAGACAGACAGACAGACAGACAGACAGACAGACAGATAGATAGATAGATAGATAGATAGATAGAGACAGACAGACAGACAGACAGACAGACAGACAGATAGATAGATAGATAGATAGATAGATAGAGGTAGATAGATAGATAGATAGATAGATAGATAGATAGATAGATAGATAGATAGATAGATAGATAGATAGATAGATAGATAGATAGATAGATAGATAGATAGATAGATAGAGACAGACAGACAGACAGACAGACAGACAGACAGACAGACAGACAGACAGATAGATAGATAGATAGATAGATAGATAGATAGATAGATAGATAGATAGATAGATAGAGGTAGATAGATAGATAGATAGATAGATAGATAGATAGATAGATAGATAGATAGATAGATAGATAGATAGATAGATAGATAGAGACAGACAGACAGACAGACAAATAGACAGATAGATAGATAGATGTAGATAGATAGATAGATAGATAGATAGATAGATAGATAGATAGATAGATAGATAGATAGATAGATAGATAGAAAGATGTAGATAGATAGATAGATAGATAGATAGATAGATAGATAGATAGATAGATAGATAGATAGATAGATAGATAGTGTGCGAGCATGAGTCAAACAAGCCAACCCCCGCCTCTCTACGATGTTCTGATGCTGAGATATAGCTGGTGCCATATCGTTGCTAGGTTAGTCTGTTTTGTTGCTATGGAGTTGATTGACAGCTTAGACTGATGATGTATACAAGCTTCTTGCCAGTATGAACAGTTAAAAACAATCCCCATGTCTCTATCACAATGCAGCATGACAATATCAGTCTGAACCTATTTAATGGCAGTCTATGGGACAGTTGCTAGGGTGCAGTATCTGGTTGTTAGGGTGTGGCTAGAAAGTTAAAAGGCCATCAGTGATTGGCTGCTGGCTAGACTGAGTTAAATGAGCTCAGCCATTAGTCTGTAGGACAGTCTGATGCAGAGTTATGAGCTCACAAAGTTTGATCCCATGTAAAGTCAATGAGAGTATTTTGAAATGGAAGTCTATGGGACGGTTTCTAGGGTCCAAAAGTGGTTGCTAGGGCGTGGCTAGAAAGTTTAAAGGTGGTCAGTCATTGGCAGTTTGATAGTCTGAGTTAAATGAGCCCAGTTAGAAGTCTGTGTGACATTCTGATGCGGAGTTATGAGGTCACAAAGTTTGATCCAATGTTACGTCTATGGGATTTTTCCGACGGTCCCGGGACGTTTTTCGGAAAACCGAAAGTCGGATCAGTCGGAAAAGATATAGCAACTCGAGTCAGAATAGTTCGGAGGTCTGACCCGAGTTTGATGGTCATAGCTTGAAAGGCCTAGGACGAGATAGAGTTTAATTTTTAGTCTCAGAAGAAGAATAATAAAATTAACTAGATTCTTAAAGTTTGAGAACAAACTTTGAGGCTGGCTTGTGAAAGCCTGACGGTAATAGTTTATTTAAACAGTTTTAAAAAGTATGAAAAGATAGATAGATAGATAGATAGATAGATAGATAGATAGATAGATAGATAGATAGATAGATAGATAGATAGATAGATAGATAGATAGATAGATAGATAGATGTTGTTAGCATGATTCTAGCATGAATTAGCATAATGTTAGCATGATTCTAGCATGAATTAGCATGTTGTTAGCATGATTCTAGCATGAATTAGCATGTTGTTAGCATGATTCTAGCATGAATTAGCATAATGTTAGCATGATTCTAGCATGAATTAGCATGTTGTTAGCATGATTCTAGCATGAATTAGCATGTTGTTAGCATGATTCTAGCATGATTTAGCATGTTGTTAGCATGATTCTAGCATGATTTAGCATGTTGTTAGCATAATTCTAGCATGAATTAGCATGTTACTAGCATGATTCTAGTATGAATTAGCATGTTACTAGCATGATTCTAGTATGAATTAGCATGTTACTAGCATGATTCTAGCATGATATAGCATGTTACTAGCATGATTCTAGCATGAATTAGCATGTACCTAGCATGATTTTAACATGAATTAGCATGTTACTAGCATGATTTTAGCATAAATTAGCATGATTCTAGCATGAATTAGCAGGTTGTTAGCATGATTCTAGCATGAATTAGCATGTTACTAGCATGATTCTAGCATGAATTATCATGTTGTTACCATGATTCTAGCATGAATTAGTATGTTACTAGCATGATTCTAGCATGAATTAGCATGTTACTGACATGATTCTAGCATAAATTAGCATGTTGTTAGCACGATTCTAGCATGAATTAGCATTTGACTAGCATGATTCTAGCATGAATTAGCGTGTGACTAGCATGATTCTAGCATGAATTAGCATGTTGTTAGCATGATTCTAGCATGAATTAGCATGTTACTAGCATGATTCTAGCATGAATTAGCATGTTGTTAGCATGATTCTAACATGAATTAGCATGCTACTAGCATGATTCTAACATGAATTAGCATGTTGTTAGCATGATTCTAGCATGAATTAGCATGTGACTAGCATGATTCTAGCATGAATTAGCATGTTGTTAGCATGATTCTAGTATGAATTAGCATGTGACTGGCATGATTCTAGCATGAATTAGCATGTGACTAGCATGATTCTAGCATAAATTAGCATGTAACTAGCATGATTCTAGCATGAATTAGCATGTGACTAGCATGATTCTAGCATGAATTAGCATGTAACTAGCATGATTCTAGCATGAATTAGCATGTTGTTAGCATGATGGATAGATAGATAGAGGTAGATAGATAGATAGATAGATAGATAGATAGATAGATAGATAGATAGATAGATAGATAGATAGATAGATAGATAGATAGATAGATAGATAGATAGATAGATAGATAGATAGTTAGAGATAGATAAATAGATAGATAGATAGATAGATAGATAGATAGATAGATAGATAGATAGATAGATAGATAGTTAGAGATAGATAGATAGATAGATAGATAGATAGATAGATAGATAGATAGATAGAGACAGACAGACAGACAGACAGACAGACAGACAGACAGACAGACAGATAGATAGATAGATAGATAGATAGATAGATAGATAGATAGATAGGTAGAGGTAGATAGATAGATAGATGGTGTGCGAGCCTGATTCAAACAAGCCAACCCCCGCCTCTCTACGATGTTCTGATGCTGAGATATAGCTGCTATTATATCGTTGCTAGGTTAGTCTGTTTTGTTGCTATGGAGTTGATTGACAGCTTAGACTGATGATGTATCAAAGCTTCTTGCCAGTATGAACAGTTAAAAACAACCCCCATGTCTCTATCACACTGCAGCATGACAATATCAGTCTGAACCTCTTTAATGGCAGTCTATGGGACAGTTGCTAGGGTGCAGTATCTGGTTGTTAGGGTGTGGCTAGAAAGTTAAAAGGCCATCAGTGATTGGCTGCTGGCTAGACTGAGTTAAATGAGCTCAGCCATTAGTCTGTAGGACAGTCTGATGCAGAGTTATGAGCTCACAAAGTTTGATCCCATGTAAAGTCAATGAGAGTATTTTGCAATGGAAGTCTATGGGACGGTTTCTAGGGTCCAAAAGTGGTTGCTAGGGCGTGGCCAGAAAGTTTAAAGGTGGTCAGTCATTGGCAGTTTGATAGTCTGAGTTAAATGAGCCCAGTTAGAAGTCTGTGTGACATTCTGATGCGGAGTTATGAGGTCACAAAGTTTGATCCAATGTTACGTCTATGGGATTTTTCCGACGGTCCCGGGACGTTTTTCGGAAAACCGAAAGTCGGATCAGTCGGAAAGGATATAGCAACTCGAGTCAGAATAGTTCGGAGGTCTGACCCGAGTTTGATGGTCATAGCTTAAAAGGCCTAGGACGAGATAGAGTTTAATTTTTAGTCTCAGAAGAAGAATAATAATATTAATAATAATAATAAGTTTAATAGGATAACAGTAGTCTGGCTTGCTACACAAGCCAGCCTAACTAGATTCTTAAAGTTTGAGAACAAACTTTGAGGCTGGCTTGTGAAAGCCTGACGGTAATAGTTAATTTAGTTTAAACAGTTTTTAAAAGTATGAAAAGATAGATAGATAGATAGATAGATAGATAGATAGATAGATAGATAGATAGATAGATAGATAGATAGATAGATAGATAGATAGATTACCATGGTATTAGCATGATTCTAACGTGAATTAGCATGTTGTTAGCATGATTCTAGCGTGAATTACCATGTTGTTAGCATGTTTTTAGCATGAATTAGCATGTTGTTAGCATGATTCTAGCATAAATTAGCATGTTGCTAGCATAATTCTAGCATGAATTAGCATGTTACTAGCATGATTTTAGCATGAATTAGAATGTTGTTAGCATGATTTTAGCATGAATTAGCATGTTGTTAGCATGATTCTAGCATGAATTGGCATGTTACTAGCATGATTCTAGCATGAATTAGCATGTTACTAGCACGTTTCTAGCATGAATTAGCATGTTGTTAGCACGATTCTAGCATGAATTAGCATGTTGTTAGCACGATTCTAGCATGAATTAGCATGTGACTAGCACGATTCTAGCATGAATTAGCATGTTACTAGCATGATTCTAGCATGATATAGCATGTTGTTAGCACGATTCTAGCATGAATTAGTATGTTACTAGCATGATTCTAGCATGAATTAGCATGTTACTAGCATGATTCTAGCATGAATTAGCATGTTACAAGCATAATTTTAGCATTAATTAGCATGATTCTAGCATTAATTAGCATGTTGTTAGCATGATTCTAGCATGATTTAGCATGTTACTAGCATGATTCTAGCATGAATTAGCATGTTACTAGCATGATTCTAGGATGAATTAGCATGTTACTAGCACGATTCTATCATGAATTAGCATGTTGTTAGCATGATTCTAGCATGAATTAGCATGTGAATAGCATGATTCTAGCATGAATTAGCATGTTGTTAGCATGATTCTAGCATGAATTAGCATGTGACTAGCATGATTCTAGCATGAATTAGCATGTGACTAGCATGATTCTAGCCTGAATTAGCATGTTGTTAGCATGATTCTAGTATAAATAGCATGTGACTAGCATGATTCTAGCATGAATTAGCATGTGACTAGCATGATTTTAGCATGAATTAGCATGTTACTAGCATGATTCTAGCATAAATTAGCATGTTTTTAGCATGATTCTAGCATGAATTAGCATGCTACTAGCATGATTCTAGCATAAATCAGCATGTTACTAGCATGATTCTAGCACAAATTAGCATGTTACTAGCATGATTCTAGCATGAATTAGCATGTTGTTAGCATGATTCTAGCATGAATTAGCATGTTACTAGCATGATTCTAGCATGAATTAGCATGTTATTAGCATGATTCTAGCATGAATTAGCATGTTACTAGCATGATTCTAGCATGAATTAGCATGTTGTTAGCATGATTCTAACATCAATTAGCATGTTACTAGCATGATTCTAGCATGAATTAGCATGTGAATAGCATGATTCTAGCATGAATTAGCATGTTGTTAGCATGATTCTAGTATAAATTAGCATGTGACTAGCATGATTCTAGCATGAATTAGCATGTGACTAGCATGATTCTAGCCTGAATTAGCATGTTGTTAGCATGATTCTAGTATAAATTAGCATGTGACTAGCATGATTCTAGCATGAATTAGCATGTGACTAGCATGATTCTAGCATGAATTAGCATGTAACTAGCATGTTTCTAGCATGAATTAGCATATTGTTAGCATGATAGATAGATAGATAGATAGATAGATAGATAGATAGATAGATAGATAGATAGATAGATAGATAGATAGATAGATAGATAGAGACAGACAGACAGACAGACAGATAGATAGATAGATAGATAGATAGATAGATAGATAGATAGATAGAGGTAGATAGATAGATAGATAGATAGATAGATAGATAGATAGATAGATAGATAGATAGATAGATAGATAGATAGATAGAGGTAGATAGATAGATAGATAGATAGATAGATAGATAGATAGATAGATAGATAGATAGATAGATAGATAGATAGATTGATAGAGACAGACAGACAGACAGACAGACAGACAGATAGATAGATAGATAGATGTAGATAGATAGATAGATAGATAGATAGATAGATAGATAGATAGATAGATAGATAGATAGATAGATAGATAGATAGATAGATAGATAGATAGAAAGATGTAGATAGATAGATAGATAGATAGATAGATAGATAGATAGATAGATAGATAGATAGATAGATAGATAGATAGTGTGCGAGCATGAGTCAAACAAGCCAACCCCCGCCTCTCTACGATGTTCTGATGCTGAGATATAGCTGGTGTCATATCGTTGCTAGGTTAGTCTGTTTTGTTGCTATGGAGTTGATTGACAGCTTAGACTGATGATGTAGTAAAGCTTCTTGACAGTATGAACAGTTAAAAACAACCCCCATGTCTCTATCATAATGCAGCATGACAATATCAGTCTGAACCTCTTTAATGGCAGTCTATGGGACAGTTGCTAGGGTGCAGTATCTGGTTGTTAGGGTGTGGCTAGAAAGTTAAAAGGCCATCAGTGATTGGCTGCTGGCTAGACTGAGTTAAATGAGCTCAGCCATTAGTCTGTAGGACAGTCTGATGCAGAGTTATGAGCTCACAAAGTTTGATCCCATGTAAAGTCAATGAGAGTCTTTTGCAATGAAAGTCTATGGGACTGTTTCTAGGGTCCAAAAGTGGTTGCTAGGGCGTGGCCAGAAAGTTTAAAGGTGATCAGTCATTGGCAGTTTGATAGTCTGAGTTAAATGAGCCCAGTTAGAAGTCTGTGTGACATTCTGATACGGAGTTATGAGGTCACAAAGTTTGATCCAATGTTACGTCTATGGGATTTTTCCGACGGTCCCGGGACGTTTTTCGGGAAACCGAAAGTCGGATCAGTCGGAAAGGATATAGCAACTCGAGTCAGAATAGTTCGGAGGTCTGACCCAAGTTTGATGGTCATAGCTTAAATGGCCTAGGAGGAGATAGAGTTTAATTTTTAGTCTCAGAAGAAGAATAATATAGAAAAATAAAAATAATAATAATAAGTTTAATAGGATAACAGTAGTCTGGCTTGCTACACAAGCCAGCCTAATAATAAGTTTAATAGGATAACAGTAGTCTGGCTTGCTACACAAGCCAGCCTAACTAGATTCTTAAAGTTTGAGAACAAACTTTGAGGCTGGCTTGTGAAAGCCTGACGGTAATAGTTTATTTAGTTTAAACAGTTTTAAAAAGTATGAAAAGATAGATAGATAGATAGATAGATAGATAGATAGATAGATAGATAGATTAGCATGTTATTAGCATGATTTTAACGTGAAATAGCATGTTGTTAGCATGATTCTAGCATGAATTAGCATGTTACTGGCATGATTTTAGCATGAATTAGCATGTTGTTAGCATGATTTTAGTATGAATTAGCATGTTATTAGCATGAATTAGCATGTTGTTAGCATGATTCTAGCATGTTGTTAGCACGATTCTAGCATGACTTAGCATGTTACTAGCATGATTTTAGCATGAATTAGCATGTTGTTAACATGATTTTAGCATGAATTAGCATGTTACTAGCATGATTTTAGCAATAATTAGCATGTTGTTAGCATGATTTTAACATGAATTAGCATGTTGTTAGCACGATTCTAGCATGAATTAGCATGTTGTTAGCATGATTCTAGCATGAATTAGCATGTTGTTAGCATGATTCTAGCATGATTTAGCATGTTACTAGCAAGATTCTAGCATGAATTAGCATGCTACTAGCATGATTCTAGCATAAATTAGCATGTTGTTAGCATGCTTCTAGCATGAATTAGCATGTTACTAGCATGATTCTAGCATGAATTAGCATGTTACTAGCATGATTCTAGCATGAATTAGCATGTTGTTAGCATGATTCTAGCATGAATTAGCATTTCACTAGCATGATTCTAGCATGAATTAGCATGTTGTTAGCATGATTCTAGCATGAATTAGCATGTTGTTAGCATGATTCTAGCATGAATTAGCATGTTGTTAGCATGATTCTAGCATGAATTAGCATGTTCTTAGCATGATTCTAGCATGAATTAGCATGTTGTTAGCATGATTATAGCATGAATTAGCATGTTACTAGCATGATTCTAGCATGAATTAGCATGTTGTTAGCATGATTCTAGCATTCTAGCATGAATTAGCATGTTACTAGCATGATTCTAGCATGAATTAGCATGTTGTTAGCACAATGCTAGCATGAATTAGCATGATACTAGCATGATTCTAGCATGAATTAGCATGTTGTTAGCATGATTATAGCATGAATTAGCATGTTACTAGCATGATTCTAGCATGAATTAGCATGTTGTTAGCATGATTCTAGCATTCTAGCATGAATTAGCATGTTACTAGCATGATTCTAGCATGAATTAGCATGTTGTTAGCACAATGCTAGCATGAATTAGCATGATACTAGCATGATTCTAGCATGAATAAGCATGTTACTAGCATGAATCTAGCATGAATTAGCATGTTGTAAGCATGATTCTAGCATGGATTAGAATGTTACTAGCATGATTTTAGCATAAATTAGCATGATTCTAGCATGAATTAGCATGTTGTTAGCATGATTCTAGCATGAATTAGCATGTGACTAGCATGATTCTAGCATGAATTAGCATGTGACTAGCATGATTCTAGCATGAATTAGCATGTAACTAGCATGATTCTAGCATGAATTAGCATGTTGTTAGCATGATAGATAGATAGATAGATAGATAGATAGATAGATAGATAGATAGGTAGAGGTAGATAGATAGATAGATAGATAGATAGATAGATAGATAGATAGATAGATAGATAGATAGATTGATAGATAGATAGAGACAGATAGATAGATAGACAGACAGATAGATAGATAGATAGATAGATAGATAGATAGATAGATAGATAGATAGATAGATAGATAGATAGATAGATAGATAGATAGATAGATAGATAGATAGATGGTGTAAGAGCATGAGTCAAACAAGCCAACCCCCGCCTCTCTACGATGTTCTGATGCTGAGATATAGCTGCTGTTATATCGTTGCTAGGTTAGTCTGTTTTGTTGCTATGGAGTTGATTGACAGCTTAGACTGATGATGTATAAAAGCTTCTTGCCAGTATGAACAGTTAAAAACAACCCCCATGTCTCTATCACACTGCAGCATGACAATATCAGTCTGAACCTCTTTAATGGCAGTCTATGGGACAGTTGCTAGGGTGCAGTATCTGGTTGTTAGGGTGTGGCTAGAAAGTTAAAAGGCCATCAGTGATTGGCTGCTGGCTAGACTGAGTTAAATGAGCCTAGCCATTAGTCTGTAGGACAGTCTGATGCAGAGTTATGAGCTCACAAAGTTTGATCCCATGTAAAGTCAATGAGAGTCTTTTGCAATGGAAGTCTATGGGACGGTTTCTAGGGTCCAAAAGTGGTTGCTAGGGCGTGGCCAGAAAGTTTAAAGGTGATCAGTCATTGGCAGTTTGATAGTCTGAGTTAAATGAGCCCAGTTAGAAGTCTGTGTGACATTCTGATGCGGAGTTATGAGGTCACAAAGTTTGATCCAATGTTACGTCTATGGGATTTTTCCGACGGTCCCGGGACGTTTTTCGGGAAACCGAAAGTCGGATCAGTCGGAAAGGATATAGCAACTCGAGTCAGAATAGTTCGGAGGTCTGACCCAAGTTTGATGGTCATAGCTTGAATGGCCTAGGACGAGATAGAGTTTAATTTTTAGTCTCAGAAGAAGAATAATATAGAATAATAATAATAACTAGATTCTTAAAGTTTGAGAACAAACTTTGAGGCTGGCTTGTGAAAGCCTGACGGTAATAGTTTATTTAAACAGTTTTAAAAAGTATGAAAAGATAGATAGATAGATAGATAGATAGATAGATAGATAGATAGATAGATAGATAGATAGATAGATAGATAGATAGATAGATAGATAGATAGATAGATAGATAGATAGATAGATGTTGTTAGCATGATTCTAGCATGATTTAGCATGTTGTTAGCATGATTCTAGCATGTCTTAGCATGTTACTAGCATGATTCTAGCATGAATTAGCATGTTACTAGCATGATTCTAGCATGAATTAGCATGTTGTTAGCATAATTCTAGCATGAATTAGCATGTTACCAGCATGATTCTAGTATGAATTAGCATGTTACTAGCACGATTCTAGCATAAATTAGCATGTTACTAGCATGATTCTAGCATGAATTAGCATGTACCTAGCATGATTTTAACATGAATTAGCATGTTACTAGCATGATTTTAGCATGAATTAACACGATTCTAGCATGAATTAGCATTTTGTTAGCATGATTCTAGCATGAATTAGCATGTTACTAGCATGATTCTAGCATGAATTATCATGTTGTTAGCATGATTCTAGCATGAATTAGTATGTTACTAGCATGAATCTAGCATGAATTAGCATGTTACTAGCATGATTCTAGCATGAATTAGCATGTTGTTAGCACGATTCTAGCTTGAATTAGCATTTGACTAGCATGATTCTAGCATGAATTAGCATGTTGTTAGCATGATTCTAGCATGAATTAGCATGTTACTAGCATGATTCTAGCATGAATTAGCATGTTGTTAGCATGATTCTAACAT
>NC_141032.1:26275000-26282500 GCF_052040795.2 Danio rerio
TTACTAGCAAGATTCCAGCATGAATTAGCATGCTACTAGCATGATTCTAGCATAAATTAGCATGTTGTTAGCATGCTTCTAGCATGAATTAGCATGTTACTAGCATGATTCTAGCATGAATTAGCATGTTGTTAGCATGATTCTAACATGAATTAGCATGTTACTAGCATGATTCTAGCATGAATTAGCATGTTGTTAGCATGATTCTAGCATGAATTAGCATTTCACTAGCATGATTCTAGCATGAATTAGCATGTTGTTAGCATGATTCTAGCATGAATTAGCATGTTGTTAGCATGATTCTAGCATGAATTAGCATGTTACTAGCATAATTCTAGCATGAATTAGCATGTTGTTAGCATGATTATAGCATGAATTAGCATGTTACTAGCATGATTCTAGCATGAATTAGCATGTTGTTAGCTAATTCTAGCATGAATTAGCATGATTCTAGCATGAATTAGGATGTTGTTAGCACGATGCTAGCATGAATTAGCATGATACTAGCATGATTCTAGCATGAATTAGCATGTTACTAGCATGAATCTAGCATGAATTAGCATGTTGTTAGCATGATTCTAGCATGGATTAGCATGTTACTAGCATGATTTTAGCATAAATTAGCATGATTCTAGCATAAATTAGCATGTTGTTAGCATGATTCCAGCATGAATTAGCAAGTGACTAGCATGATTCTAGCATGAATTAGCATGTGACTAGCATGATTCTAGCATGAATTAGCATGTAACTAGCATGATTCTAGCATGAATTAGCATGTTGTTAGCATGATGAATAGATAGATAGATAGATAGATAGATAGATAGATAGATAGATAGATAGGTAGGTAGGTAGGTAGGTAGGTAGGTAGATAGATAGATAGATAGATAGATAGATAGATAGATAGATAGATAGATAGATAGATAGATAGATAGATAGATAGATAGATAGATAGAGACAGACAGACAGACAGACAGACAGACAGACAGACAGACAGACAGATAGATAGATAGATAGATAGGTAGAGGTAGATAGATAAAGGTAGATAGGTAGAGGTAGATAGATAAAGGTAGATAGATAGATAAATAGATAGATAGATAGATAGATAGATAGATAGATAGATAGATAGATAGATAGATAGATGGTGTAAGAGCATGAGTCAAACAAGCCAACCCCCGCCTCTCTACGATGTTCTGATGCTGAGATATAGCTGGTGCCATATCGTTGCTAGGTTAGTCTGTTTTGTTGCTATGGAGTTGATTGACAGCTTAGACTGATGATGTATCAAAGCTTCTTGCCAGTATGAACAGTTAAACACAACCCCCATGTCTCTATCACACTGCAGCATGACAATATCAGTCTGAACCTCTTTAATTGCAGTCTATGGGACAGTTGCTAGGGTGCAGTATCTGGTTGTTAGGGTGTGGCTAGAAAGTTAAAAGGCCATCGGTGATTGGCTGCTGGCTAGACTGAGTTAAATGAGCCTAGCCATTAGTCTGTAGGACAGTCTGATGCAGAGTTATGAGCTCACAAAGTTTGATCCCATGTAAAGTCAATGAGAGTCTTTTGCAATGGAAGTCTATGGGACGGTTTCTAGGGTCCAAAAGTGGTTGCTAGGGCGTGGCCAGAAAGTTTAAAGGTGATCAGTCATTGGCAGTTTGATAGTCTGAGTTAAATGAGCCCAGTTAGAAGTCTGTGTGACATTCTGATGCGGAGTTATGAGGTCACAAAGTTTGATCCAATGTTACGTCTATGGGATTTTTCCGACGGTCCCGGGACGTTTTTCGGGAAACCGAAAGTCGGATCAGTCGGAAAGGATATAGCAACTCGAGTCAGAATAGTTCGGAGGTCTGACCCGAGTTTGATGGTCATAGCTTGAAAGGCCTAAGAGGAGATAGAGTTTAATTTTTAGTCTCAGAAGAAGAATAATATAGAAAAATAATAACTAGATTCTTAAAGTTTGAGAACAAACTTTGAGGCTGGCTTGTGAAAGCCTGACGGTGATAGTTTATTTAGTTTAAACAGTTTTAAAAAGTATGAAAAGATAGATAGATAGATAGATAGATAGATAGATAGATAGATAGATAGATAGATAGATAGATAGATAGATAGATAGATAGATTAGCATGTTATTACCATGATTTTAACGTGAAATAGCATGTTGTTAGCATGATTCTAGCATGAATTAGCATGTTACTAGCATGATTTTAGCATGAATTAGCATGTTGTTAGCATGATTTTAGCATGAATTAGCATGTAACTAGCATGATTTTAGCATTAATTAGCATGTTGTTAGCATGATTTTAACATGAATTAGCATGTTGTTAGCACGATTCTAGCATGAATTAGCATGTTACTAGCATGATTCTAGCATGAATTGGCATGTTACTAGCATGATTTTAGCATGAATTAGCACAATTCTAGCATGAATTATCATGTTGTTAGCATGATTCTAGCATGAATTAGCATGTTGTTAGCATGATTCTAGCATGATTTAGCATGTTACTAGCAAGATTCTAGCATGAATTAGCATGCTACTAGCATGATTCTAGCATAAATTAGCATGTTGTTAGCATGCTTCTAGCATGAATTAGCATGTTACTAGCATGATTCTAGCATGAATTAGCATGTTGTTAACATGATTCTAACATGAATTAGCATGTTACTAGCATGATTCTAGCATGAATTAGCACGTTATTAGCATGATTCTAGCATGAATTAGCATGTTGTTAGCATGATTCTAACATGAATTAGCATGTTACTAGCATGATTCTAGCATGAATTAGCATGTTGTTAGCATGATTTTAGCATGAATTAGCATTTCACTAGCATGATTCTAGCATGAATTAGCATGTTGTTAGCATGATTCTAGCATGAATTAGCATGTTACTAGCATGATTCTAGCATGAATTAGCATGTTGTTAGCATGATTCTAGCATGAATTAGCATGTTATTAGCATGATTCTAGCATGAATTAGTATGTTGTTAACATGATTCTAGCAAGAATTAGCATGTTACTAGCATGATTCTAGCATGAATTAGCATGTTGTTAGCACGATGCTAGCATGAATTAGCATGATACTAGCATGATTCTAGCATGAATTAGCATGTTACTAGCATGAATCTAGCATGAATTAGCATGTTGTTAGCATGATTCTAGCATGGATTAGCATGTTACTAGCATGATTTTAGCATAAATTAGCATGATTCTAGCATGAATTAGCATGTTGTTAGCATGATACTAGCATGAATTAGCATGTGACTAGCATGATTCTAGCATGAATTAGCATGTGACTAGCATGATTCTAGCATGAATTAGCATGTAACTAGCATGATTCTAGCATGAATTAGCATGTTGTTAGCATGATGGATAGATAGATAGATAGATAGATAGATAGATAGATAGATAGATAGATAGATAGATAGATAGATAGATAGATAGATAGGTAGAGGTAGATAGATAGATAGATAGATAGATAGATAGATAGATAGATAGATAGATAGAAGTAGATAGATAGATAGATAGATAGATAGATAGATAGATAGATAGATAGAAGTAGATAGATAGATAGATAGATAGATAGATAGATAGATAGATAGATAGATAGATAGATAGATAGATAGATAGATAGATAGATGGAGTGCGAGCATGAGTCAAACAAGCCAACCCCCGCCTCTCTACGATGTTCTGATGCTGAGATATAGCTGGTGCCATATCGTTGCTAGGTTAGTCTGTTTTGTTGCTATGGAGTTGATTGACAGCTTAGACTGATGATGTATCAAAGCTTCTTGACAGTATGAACAGTTAAAAACAACCCCCATGTCTCTATCACACTGCAGCATGACAATATCAGTCTGAACCTCTTTAAATGCAGTCTATGGGACAGTTGCTAGGGTGCAGTATCTGGTTGTTAGGGTGTGGCTAGAAAGTTAAAAGGCCATCAGTGATTGGCTGCTGGCTAGACTGAGTTAAATGAGCTCAGCCATTAGTCTGTAGGACAGTCTGATGCAGAGTTATGAGCTCACAAAGTTTGATCCCATGTAAAGTCAATGAGAGTCTTTTGCAATGGAAGTCTATGGGACGGTTTCTAGGGTCCAAAAGTGGTTGCTAGGGCGTGGCCAGAAAGTTTAAAGGTGATCAGTCATTGGCAGTTTGATAGTCTGAGTTAAATGAGCCCAGTTAGAAGTCTGTGTGACATTCTGATGCGGAGTTATGAGGTCACAAAGTTTGATCCAATGTTACGTCTATGGGATTTTTCCGACGGTCCCGGGACGTTTTTCGGGAAACCGAAAGTCGGATCAGTCGGAAAGGATATAGCAACTCGAGTCAGAATAGTTCGGAGGTCTGACCCAAGTTTGATGGTCATAGCTTGAATGGCCTAGGAGGAGATAGAGTTTAATTTTTAGTCTCAGAAGAAGAATAATATAGAAAAATAAAAATAATAATAATAAGTTTAATAGGATAACAGTAGTCTGGCTTGCTACACAAGCCAGCCTAATAATAAGTTTAATAGGATAACAGTAGTCTGGCTTGCTACACAAGCCAGCCTAACTAGATTCTTAAAGTTTGAGAACAAACTTTGAGGCTGGCTTGTGAAAGCCTGACGGTAATAGTTTATTTAGCTTAAACAGTTTTAAAAAGTAAGAAAAGATAGATAGATAGATAGATAGATAGATAGATAGATAGATAGATAGATAGATAGATCTAGCGTGTAATAGCATGTTGTTAGCATGATTCTAGCATGAATTAACATGTTACTAGCATGAATTAGCATGTTGTTAGCATGATTTTAGCATGAATTAGCATGTTACTAGCATGATTATAGCATGAGTTAGCATGTTGTTAGCATGATTCTAGCATGATTTAGCACGATTCTATCATGAATTAGCATGTTACTAGCATGATTCTAGCATGAATTAGCATGTAACTAGCATGATTCTAGCATGAATTAGCATGTTGTTAGCATGATTCTAGCATGAATTAGCATGTTTCTAGCATTATTCTAGCATGAATTAGCATGTTGTTAGCTGGATTCTAGCATGAATTAGCATGTTACTAGCACGATTCTAGCATGAATTAGCATGTTGTTAGCACGATTCTAGCATTAATTAGCATGTTACTAGCATGATTCTAGCATGAAATAGCATGTTGTTAGCATGATTCTAGCATGAATTAGCATGTTACTAGCATGATTTTAGCATGAATTAGCATGTTACTAGCTAGATTCTAGCATGAATTAGCATGTTGTTATCATGATTCTAGCATGAATTAGCATGTTACTAGCATGATTTTAGCATAAATTAGCATGTTACTAGCATGATTCTAGCATGAATTAGCACGTTACTAGCATGATTCTAGCATGAATTACCATGTTGTTAGCATGATTCTAGCATGAATTAGCATGTTACTAGCATGATTCTAGCATGAATTAGCATGTTGTTAGCATGATTCTAGCATGTAACTAGCATGATTCTAGAATGAATTAGCATGTTGTTAGCATGATTCTAACATCAATTAGCATGTTACTAGCATGATTCTAGCATGAATTAGCATGTTGTTAGCATGATTCTATATTAAATTAGCATGTGACTAGCATGATTCTAGCATGAATTAGCATGTGACTAGCATGATTCTAGCATGAATTAGCATGTAACTAGCATGTTTCTAGCATGAATTAGCATGTTGTTAGCATGATTCTAGTATAAATTAGCATGTGACTAGCATGATTCTAGCATGAATTAGCATGTGACTAGCATGATTCTAGCATAAATTAGCATGTTGTTAGCATGATTCTAGCATGAATTAGCATGCTACTAGCATGATTCTGGCGTAAATTAGCATGTTACTAGCAGGATTCTAGCATGAATTAGCATGTTACTAGCATGATTCTAGCATGAATTAGCATGTTGTTAGCATGAATCTAGCATGAATTAGCATGTTACTAGCATGATTCTAGCATGAATTAGCATGTTGTTAGCATGATTCTAGCATGAATTAGCATGTTACTAGCATGATTCTAGCATGAATTAGCATGTTGTTAGCATGATTCTAACATCAATTAGCATGTGACTAGCATGATTCTAGCATGAATTAGCATGTGACTAGCATGATTCTAGCATGAATTAGCATGTAACTAGCATGTTTCTAGCATGAATTAGCATATTGTTAGCATGATGGATAGATAGATAGATAGATAGATAGATAGATAGATAGATAGATAGATAGATAGATAGATAGATAGAGATGGATAGATAGATAGATAGATAGATAGATAGATAGATAGATAGATAGATAGATGGTGTGCAAGCATAAGTCAAACAAGCCAACCCTCGCCTCTCTACGATGTTCTGATGCTGAGATATAGCTGGTGTCATATCGTTGCTAGGTTAGCCTGATTTGTTGCTATGGAGTTGATTGACAGCTAAGACTGATGATGTAACAAAGCTTCTTGCCAGTATGAACAGTTGAAAACAACCCCCATGTCTCTATCACACTGCAGCATGACAATATCAGTCTGAACCTCTTTAATGGCAGTCTATGGGACAGTTGCTAGGGTGCAGTATCTGGTTGTTAGGGTGTGGCTAGAAAGTTAAAAGGCCATCAGCTATTGGCTGCTGGCTAGACTGAGTTAAATGAGCTCAGCCATTAGTCTTAAGGAAAGTTTGATGCAGAGTTATGAGCTCACAAAGTTTGATCCCATGTAAAGTCAATGAGAGTCTTTTGCAATGGAAGTCTATGGGACGGTTTCTAGGGTCCAAAAGTGGTTGCTAGGGCGTGGCCAGAAAGTTTAAAGGTGATCAGTCATTGGCAGTTTGATAGTCTGAGTTAAATGAGCCCAGTTAGAAGTCTGTGTGACATTCTGATGCGGAGTTATGAGGTCACAAAGTTTGATCCAATGTTACGTCTATGGGATTTTTCCGACGGTCCCGGGACGTTTTTCGGAAAACCGAAAGTCGGATCAGTCGGAAAGGATATAGCAACTCGAGTCAGAATAGTTCGGAGGTCTGACCCGAGTTTGATGGTCATAGCTTCAAAGGTCTAGGACGAGATAGAGTTTAATTTTTAGTCTCAGAAGAAGAATAATAACTAGATTCTTAAAGTTTGAGAACAAACTTTGAGGCTGGCTTGTGAAAGCCTGACGGTAATAGTTAATTTAGTTTAAACAGTTTTTAAAAGTATGAAAAGATAGATAGATAGATAGATAGATAGATAGATAGATAGATAGATAGATAGATAGATAGATAGATAGATAGATAGATAGATAGATTAGCATGGTATTAGCATGATTCTAACGTGAATTAGCATGTTGTTAGCATGATTCTAGCGTGAATTACCAAGTTGTTAGCATGATTTTAGCATGAATTAGCATGTTGTTAGCATGATTCTAGCATGAATTGGCATGTTACTAGCATGATTCTAGCATGAATTAGCATGTTACTAGCACGTTTCTAGCATGAATTAGCATGTTGTTAGCACGATTCTAGCATGAATTAGCATGTTGT
>NC_141032.1:27402500-27412500 GCF_052040795.2 Danio rerio
CAGTGAACTCATTGTCATGTTCAAAAAACCAGTCTGAGATGATTCACGCTATCGTTTATGACATGGCGCATTATCCTGCTGGAAGTAGCCATCAGAAGATGCGTACACTGTGGTCATAAAGCAATGGACATAGTCTGCAACAATACTCAGAAAGGTTGTAGCGTTGACACGATGGTCAATTGGTACTTGCGGGCCCAATCCATGATTTCATGTAGTTGAAGCCAAATCCTGACCCTACCTTTCGAACGTTGCAGCAGAAATCAAGACTCATCAGGTCAGGCAACATTTTTCCAATCTTCTATTGTCCAGTTTTGGTGAGCCTTTGTGAATTGTAGCATCAGTTTCCTGTTCTTAGCTGACAGAAATGGCTTCTGTTGCTATATCCCATCTGCCTCAAGCTTAGCCGTGTTGTGCGTTCAGAGATGCTCTTCTGCATACCTCAGTTGTAACAAGTAATTACCGTACTTAAGTTACTGTTGCCTTTCTGTGAGCTGGAACCAGTCTGGTCATTCTCCTCTGACCTCTGCCATTTGCGCCCACAGAACTCCTGCACACTGGATATTTTCTCTTTTTCAGACAATTCTCTGTAAACCCTAGACATGGTTGTGTGTAAAAATCCCAGTAGATCAGCAGTTTCTGAAATACTCAATCCACCAACAACCATGCCACACTCAGTCACTTAAATCATCTTTCTTCCCCATTCTGATGCTCGCTTTGAACTGCAACAGATCATCTTGACCATGTCTGCATGCTTAAATGCATCGAGTTGCTGCCATGTGATTGACTAATTAGAAATTTGCGTTAACGAGCAGTTGGCAAGTGTACCTAATAAAGCGGCCGATGAGTGTATATCAGACTCTGAAATAAGCAGTATCTTGGGGCAAATTATAGCTGGCAAAATATATTTAGGATGTTTTTATCCTTATATATGTTGTATGTACACGCACTATTTAAATAAAAAATGGGTTTTGTATGTGAATTGTTAAACAGCACTACTGCACGGTTACACTCAACTATCAAGGCTGTAAAGATTAAAGTCAAATGAATAAATTAAATAAATTGTCATTTCACTCAAAGCATCAGGTGTTTTTTATTTTATTTATTTAAATTATTTGCAGGACATATAACTAATCTTTCTGTCAAGCTTATGAATTCAGTAGCCAAAGAGAGATGTTTAGATTATTCCCCACTGAAAAGCCAGAGGTTTTCTTTTTCTAGCACAGAATTCTGTACACTCGCAAATGATCTGATCACAAACCTTAAAATGCTCAAACAATATAAGAGCTCAATTTTGCAGCTTTTGTTCTTACAGTGTGCGTTTTTGCATTACTTCTTTAAATCTCAGTGGGCAAATATAACTCCTTAATAGAGCAGAGAAAGCCTCTAAAACTGTGTCTCTTAATGAGAGCGTTTTATTACATAATTGTGCTGATTTCTGCCAAGGCATCAGAATTTTAGTCAAGGCTTCCTTGTTTTAAACCTCCAGCTCTGTGCTGCATCCAACCTCAGAAACAAGGAACATGCCAGATCATTTTTTGTTTGTTTTACTTTGTGTAAATGTTTTGGTTTTGTTAACTTGGCTTTTTTATTTCTCTTTATGCGGAAGCTTTTATTTTTTGACCAACAAGTCTACAGTTTTAAAAAGCATTTTAAAAGGATATTACATCTAAAAGAGGGCAGCACGGTGGCGCAGTGGGTAGCACAATCCCTTTACAGCAAGAGGATTGCTGGTTTGAGCCTCGGCTGGGTCAGTTGGCATTTCTGTGTGGAGTTTGCACATTCTCCCAGTGTCGTGAGGGTTTCCTCTGGGTGCTCCAGTTTTCCAAAAACATGGTATAGGTGAATTGGATGAGCTAAACTGTCCGTAGTGTATGTGCGTGAATGAGTGTATGTTTGCCAGTGATGGGTTGTAGCTGGAAGGGCATCCGCTGCGTAAAACATGTGCTGGATAAGTTGGCAGTTTATTCTGCTTTGGCGACCCCGGATTAATAAATGGACTAAGCCAAAAAGAAAATGAATGAATGAATGAAATCTTTGGACTTTTGGCAGTGTCCATTTTAAAGCACATGTATGCGAGCAGTGCATTATCATTGTTAGATTACAAAAACAAACAAACAAACGCTGTGTAGTTAACTATGAGAGTCATTTAAGATGAAATACACTCAATAAATAGTTCTGGACAGTCATGGATGTGTTTTGTGGGGAATGAAGCATCTTCATGAAAAATTCAATGTTCTCAAAGCATAGAAGGACTGCGCTGCTCCTTCAATTATTCATGTGTTGTACATAGACATTGATCAGAGGCCGGTGTTTGCCCTCGTTTTGCCCTCAAAATGTCACGCTGAAGTCTCCCATGTGTGTTTTCTGACACACAGATGTCTAGACATGAGAGAAAGAGACGACTGCCTCATTATAGAAGGAAAGTGAGCTTGCCGTACAGTGATTCCTCAACATGGGATGATAAGAGTGTGAACTAATGAGAATCTCAGGGCTTTTCTCAATCCAGATGCTGTCCTTTAGAGAAGGGAAGAACAGCGTGACTCGATCCTGCTCACTGTTATGACACTGTAGCGCAACCCTTGTCAAGCTCTAGAAATAACTGAATTATCAATCTTGCAGACATTTTGTCATTCCGAGTCGCTCTGCAAATCTTCAGTCATTTAGTGAACAAGTATGAAAGGAATTTAGTTGGAAATGAAAAAAGTAGACAGGGTTGCCAGATATTTTTTTTTAGCATAAAATTTGTCAAAATCTGATTCTATTTAAAATAAATCCGTTTGAACGTTCTAAACATTAAAGAATAGCAAAAATGTAATCTCTGAAACTGCATTGCAGAATAGTTTCTGCATACAATCATGTAACAAGACTAGAGCAATAATGAAAATTTAGCTAATAGACCATTTTGAAGCATGTAAACAAACACAAAATAATGTCATGATAGCTGTTTTAACATTAAGTTATGATTGAATTGCCTCTTCTTACAGTTATGAAATAGTTTGATAACAAGCAGGAAATGTTTTTGGGCCAATGACATCACCACGTTGAAATGGTTTATATGTATTTGTCATAAAAGTGACCAATCCAAACCACTTGCTGTTGTGAAATGGCAGTGCCAACCCTTTCTACAACTTTACTAAGGTTTACCATAAGCCACTTGTCACAAGCTGGGTTTCCATCCTAATAAGAAGTTAATCTGTTCAAAGTTTGCAAAGAAATAAAATAAAAAAAATCCTAAATGCAAATTAGACACATTTCACTGAGAACAAATGCTGGGTTCCACGCTATTCCTTCACGTTGTCCCTACACAAACTGAGTCAACTTAATTGTTTTATGTTCAGTTGACTTAACAATTAGGTTGTCCCCAAAAAAGCTTGTTTTAAATATGTATTTTGAATACACTGAAAAAAAATGTTTGTTGCTTCTTTGAATCAAGTTGTTAGAATGTCTAACCAATACTGGTAACCTTAACAGTAAACAATAGGAAGACAGCTGATTACACATGGGTGTAACAGACACTACATCAGAGTTTATCCAGCAAATGCATTAAATAATCTTCCACTATTTGCACCACAACTACCTCAAGGAAGAGTAAAAATATGTTGCGGTTTAAGACATTTTTTTTTCTTAAAATTTGCCGTTTCCATCACTCGTTTCTGTTGCTATACTTCAAAATGTGCATTAACACAGGCTGACGGAAATCCAGCTACAGACTCAAATGTCATATTATTGGGATCTATAGCACAAGACACACATCTCTAAATTGATGGACAGAACAACAAAATTTTGGAAACTATTTTTTTTTTCACCCGATTTGAACCAAATGGATTCTGATTGTCATGAAAAAAGTAATAGAAGTCCATTGACTTTTGCAACAGGACGTAGGACATGCAAAATTGTTGGGGCCACTTTTTAAACTCTTGAATAGGATGAGAACTTTGTCTTCGTTTAATTTGTGGTCATAAGGGCATGCCTGTCCAGTTGGTGACACTGTAAAACAAACTGATCAAACTACACGGTCTGAAATTTGAGCATTATTAGATGTAGTTAACAGAAGTTAATCGGATTGAAACTTGCTGGTCCTTTTTAACTTTTGTGAACTAGTCCTAGGTTCTTTTGTTCAAGCTCAGTAAAAGCATGGCAGTGCAGTTCTCTTGCCTCTCTAGATCAAAATATATCATTTTAAAATATTGACCTTCATCCTTTAGATGGCTACAGCAAGATCACTTTAAAAATCTATACAAAAAAACAATCAATAATTAAATTAAAACTTAAAACTTCATGAAATTAGGTGAGCACCATGTAACTTAAGATACTAAACAAGCAAACAAACTTAAGTAGATTGGGCCACATGAGCACAACACTTTTACTGTTTATGCAATGTTTAACAGAACCAAGTGAATGAAAACATCCTGCAAAGTTTTAAATGTGAAAGTGCACCATGTAAAAGGTTATCGTCTCTCAAAACGAAATCTTGTCCTCGAGTCATTAAAACATTTTTTATTCGAAATGACTCCTGAGCCTGAACATTAGCAGACTTGTACACACAGACACTGATCACATCATGATGCAAAGACGATGTGCTCTACGCGGTAAGGGAGAATCCACTTGTTTTTCTGCCAAATGACAAGCTTGTGAATAGACAATGGTTAAGGGTTTCATTTTTACAGCAACACCACATCAGGGAAGCCCCAACCGTACATTGCGTCCCTGTCGCTTTACAGATGACTGCCACAGTACAGCAACATAAATGCATACAATGCAGGATTCACAGGCCAGTGTTATTGAAGGAAGTGTCATCAGCATTGTTGTATATTTAATTGAGGAATGCTGACTCTGGCTTGACTTGAAAAGGTCAAATTAAAGTCATGTTGTCTGTTCATTCACTGTATAAAGTCTTGATAATCCGTAATCTAGTAATTGTGATGGGTGTTCTCTTTCCAGTGCTACTGCACCAAACAAAAAAGACTAGAGGGGTATCCCAAATGGCATACTTATCCACTATTCTACGCATCTTTGTTGTATAAATTAAATACCCAACTTGTGCATTTAGTTAACAGGTAAAATGAAGTGGGAACGTTGGACACTTCACGCACTCAACAGCCGCTGCTTTGCACACGTAGTGGAAAGGGCGGAGCTTTCAGGTGCTGATGTTGGACTATTTATTTTGGATTGTAAAAGCTAAATTCTCCTACTAGAGTGATTATAGCGCCTCCTGATGGTGAACGCGGTTATACTCATGGCAGGTATTATTTGGTAGTTTAGTAATTTAATTCGCCTATTTGGCAACTGTCAAACTTCATCTGGGAAACGGTTTGAATTTCTGCTTAGTAAAAAAAAAAAAAAAGTGTTACATTTGGGATGACACTACATACATATACTATGCTGTTGAGTGTGTAAGGGCATAAGTGTATAGTGTGCCATTTGGGATGCAACTTAAGTCACTGGACCAATCACTGCAAATTAGCATCATATAAAGAAGGGGTTTGGAAATATGTTTCGTTCAGCAACACTTTTGAGTAATTAAGGTAAAAATAAATGCATATTAAAAGTAGGACTAGGCCGATAAATTATATTATATTGAATCACAATGAAATTGATGTCAATACCAATGATAAGCTCTAGACTTTGATCTTAGAGCCAATCCCACAGCAGAAATGTGCAACAATGGGAATCTAAAAGTGTGTCGATATTACAGACGAACCAAATTTACAGCCACTGAAAATTTATCACCCAAAAATATTATGCCATTTAATGGACCCTCTAATTTTTGTGGCTTCAGTCATTGTTGGGGTACTATTTTAAACCATGAAGCATTAGCAACTTATACCGAAATTTAGATTGTTTTCGTTCAGTATAAAAAAAACAATTATTAAGATAGCAATTTTGCCAGTTTTAGTAGTTTTTTTTTTTTACCTTGCATGCAAGTTAATCTGTTCTCGAGAAGTCCAAAATCCAAACTTTTCATATAGCACTATAACGGTGTAATTTTTTGTGTAATGGTGAAATAAGATATTAAAATCAAAATGAAGACACAAGACTGAAAAGACACAAAATTAGAAAAAAAAACCTTTTATAGTCAGTAAATATTTTGAAGCAAGTCATTACATTACATTTTATATATCCACTGAGCGCTGGGCATCAACAGAAAGTCATCTTCAATTACGTTGTTTCATTAAAAACCATTGTGCCGATTGACTTTTAGATTTGCATTCCATATATCTGCTATTTATAAATGTTTTTTTGTTGTTGTTGCTGCTCACAATTTGCTGGAAGCTTTAAAGACCACTTGGACCACTCCACACATTTGCATGGCCTGCAAGAAATTCATAATAATAATAATAAACTAAAAATCAATTGACGTTTGAAATCACCTTGATCATATGAAGCAAAAAAGTTGAAATGCAAAGCAGTCGGCACACACCTGAGAGGCAAGGCCACTGATACACACGCGACACTCAAAACTCTACATACAAAATAAGAAGCAAGAAAGCAGTCTTGGATACAAAATTTGGTTGGTAAAACACCACAGTGATGCTGTAGAATTTGCAGTCAGTTGCTTGTGCTCCTGCAAACAGTTCTCTTTGTTTTTGTCCAGGTTTGGCCCATTTCTTGTACCCTTGGGGCAACCATTGGATTTCTGACCGGCCTCCTCGCCGCCCCCGTCTGGATCCATTGGCATCGCAAACAACTCACATACAAGCTTAAGTGAGTAAAAGAAGTACAGGCCATCAGGAACCCAAAGAAAGAGATCCAGACGAAAGTCAAAAAATGACCGTACGGGCTCCGAATCAAAGAAATGACTCACATTTACACCAATAAAAAAAAGTGTTGTCTTTTTGTAGAACAGATAGTTTGTTGTCTGCTCGTAATGGCAGTATATTTATTTGATCATTCCTCTCATCCTGCTAGTAAATGAAGATGTTTTGTAAAAAGCAACTGTTTTGCAACCTAATTTGAGATGCTGAGTTTCCCTTTTTTTTTTGGAAGTTAAATAAAGTCCTACTTCTGTAAAAATGGCCGTGTTTGGTTGTGCTGTTTAGGCTTGTCTGGGTTTCATCTCTCAAAAAGAGACACAAACATACAGTTTGATTTATTCTTAGTCATTCAAAAGGGCGTCTCAGACATCTCTGTGCTTGTGTGTTCAAGAAGTCATTTACTTTTTTAATCTTAATATGTAGTATCTTTTCTCCCTGATGAAAGTTTTTTTTTTGTCTTGTCATGTGTCCATAACTTGGACTGCACTCCCCCATTGTTGGTATTTCATTTGTAGGTGACTGTGTTCATTCAGAAGTCAGAGTGTGATCTGGTTAGTTGCTGTTTGGTCACCGTCAGTTCTTGTTTTCATTCACCTGAGCTGGTGGTTCATGTGATGAGGCAGCAGTTAATGCAGCGCGGGCCTAGTCTTCGCTTCAGTGCGCCTTTCTTAGGAGCCAGAATGGCTATAATGGCCTCATCAAACACAGTCTTCAGGCCCTTCTGTGTTAGTGCTGAGCATTCAACATAGCAGCAGGCACCAATCTGGAAAAGACAGAGAAAACATTTTCAGACATCTACTTTACAATAACTGTATGTTATGTTTGTATAACGGTTTTAAAACATTTTGAGTTTCCTTCAACTGTTGAACATAAAATTAGATTTTTTGATGAATCCTAGTCGCCGGCACTGATCAACTTCAATAGCAGGAAAAAAAAATACTATGGAAGTCAATGAGTACCAGCATTAGTTTAGGTTGAACTCTTAGGGCTCTATTTTGACGGTCCATGCGCAAAGCGCAGGGCGCAAACGCTTTCAGGGCGTGTCAGA
The DNA here is from genome assembly GCF_052040795.2 of Danio rerio. Lineage (NCBI taxonomy): Eukaryota > Metazoa > Chordata > Actinopteri > Cypriniformes > Danionidae > Danio > Danio rerio. Next base: position 27,410,304 of record NC_141032.1, read on the forward strand.
ATCCATATTTGCTAATTTAAGGACAGGAAAATCTGCTTTGCGCCGTGGCGCATGGTCTAAAAGAGTTGAGTTTATTTTCTGAATGAGTTATAGGTGTGTTTTGACAATAAACCAATCAGCGTCTCATCTCCCATTCGCTTTAAGAGCCAGCTGCGTCGCGCCATAAGCGCATTTGCTATTTACAGGACGTAAAGTAAGTGGAAGTGGAAAAACTGAGCATTTCACAAGCAAACAGTTAACAGTTTTTTTCTTTGTTTTTTTTTAACAGAAAACAGTTAAACATAGCATCTACCGCGCAAGAATGAGAGATAATCTATCTACTTTAACTTTCGCTCTTGGATAGGGAAACCTTTAAGCACAGACATCAATTAGCCTGTAAATAATTTATTTTGTTTGTTAAGCGCAAATATTTGTTTCAAAACTATTTCTAAATTCAGTTCTAATTTCCAGCAAACGAATAAATGAACAATAATAACGAAGTGTGTTTTGTAATATTTTAATCCTTTATATTTATATCCTATATATATATTCTTATTATATGCTATATATAGGCCTATCCTTAATATTTAAATTTTTTCATATGTAAAGATATTTGCATATTGCTCTACATGTTGTGTGTAGGCTATTAAGCAGCGAGGCACAACTCTGTGCTGGAGTTTAGACCGGGTTTGTTTTGGTCTAATAAAAAAACTATTATAGATTCTCAAAATAGCAACGCGCCAGCAGTGCACCTCAGAACGCCTTCCTTTTTAGATTAGAACACCTATGGGCGCACATATGACAGCAAATGCATTTGCTATTTAAAGTGCGTAGCGCAACGCCTCAAAACGACTCTTGCGCCAAGCTGAAACTAGCAAACAAGTATTGCGCCGCACCTTGCGCCACATTGCGCCGGGTGTATGATAGGGCCCTTAGTGTGTATCTGAATCCATTTTTACGGTTTTACAGATAGGATACAGGCCTTTGAGCCCAGCGCATGTTTTAAAATGGTTGTTCTTATTCTCTTAGGGCGCACTCACCCTATGCTATCCAAAGAATGCAAAGTGTGAAGTGAGAAGTGTGAGGACTCTGAATTGGGCACAGGCACAGTTCAGTTGGCCGGCCCTGGCCTGGTTGGAAGAGGTGTACCAGAGCGCGGTTAACTTTGGCTTTAGCGCAGTAGGCTTTTAGTGTGAGTGCAAAGCGCAGCTGAGCCCAAACCTGAAGACGAGACGTGATTTTTAAGGGACTGTTTCATGTGTGTTTATTAATCATTCTTACTTTTTAATGAACACAAACTGTCATGGTTTAATAAAGACACAAACCCCTCACTGCACATTCAGCAAACCTCCTAAGCACGATGACTTTTATGATTGTTTATGAGCGTCAAAAGTGGCTGATTTGTTCAGCAAAATATTTGACTGCATATCAAACGACTTAAATGGTATAACCTAAGAAATCCCCACTGTGCTAAGCGAGAGCGCTTCTGTTAAACTGAACAGGGCATTATTGATGATGTGAGCGTGTGCCGGCTCAGATGCAATGCGAGTTCAGGCCGTCGAGGCAGAGGGGAGGTTGACAAACGTGCAACGGCACGGTTCAAGGCAACTGTACATAGTGTGAGTATGCCTTTAGTGAGACATTGGTTCCAATGGGAAATGTGTTTTGGGCATAACATACATTAAAGCAACCAGTCTCATCTTCCATTTTCATTAAAGCAGTGGTTATACTGCACTTTTCGGCCCATTGACTTCCATTCATATGAATATAAATGCAGTAGAGCAGAAATGCAAGCTCGTATGCAAGCTCATTGCATAAGACCAATAGAAGATAAAAACATGACCTTTCTGTACAGAAATTTTAAAAAACGGAGCAATCGCAATTTATCAATGCCTAGCAGTCATTTTATCCCACCACTTTTTGCAGTGACATAGCCTACATGACAGAATTTCATAGGGTCAAACCTTAGTTGCACAGTGAATCGGAAATTTATATCTGTAATATTCCCACGTAAAAGAATAAATTTCGACCTCAAATTGTGTGAATCGCATTCACACACTGCCTCCGAAACTTTCGTTGGTCATAAAGAAATTAAAAACTAGGTTAGATTTTTTTCGCATCAGAAAAATAGCTTTGAGAGGTGTTCAGAAACACCGTAAAACAAAAAGCTAAATACAGAATGCTGTCATTTGACCTCCATAAAACATTATGACAAGCA
>NC_141032.1:27957500-28010000 GCF_052040795.2 Danio rerio
ACAAAAATCTAAACGTCCACAGACCGTAACACACACACATTCCCTACTGTCAATTTAGTTAATCAATTCACTTAGAGCACGTCTTTGGACTTTTGGGGGAAACCAGAGCACCCGGAGGAAACACACATGAATGTGGGGAGAACATGCAAACTCCACACAAAAATGCCAATTGACCCAGCCGGGTCGAGTTTAGTTCAGTCGTAGCAGACTGTCATGTACTGTTTGTGTTTGGTTCAGTGAATCACGCATGTATTATCTATTCTTGAATCTGATCTCAGTGTACTGTTCTAATAACTGAATAACTCTGTATATATTGGTTTATTTCAAGTCAGAGGGGGTATCAGGCATGTAAAAAGTAAGTTGTTTGTGGATAAGTGCTTAACGTAACTGGAGATGCGAATCGTTTCAAATGATTTAGTTCGATCGGGTAAATTAGTTCAATCAGTTCACTTAGAAGATCCAGTTAAAAAGAGCGATCCGTTCGCCATTCATGTCCAGCCTATGTTTTTGCCAAGGTAGCAACAGCGAGGATGACTGGAGGAGGACTGGCTTGATCTGGCCAATGGCATCAGGCTGTGGTGTCAGACGGGTCAAACACTTGGCAGTGCGAAATAAATAGATTTACTTCTAAAAGATTTAAGCCTGTTTCACAATGCAAGCGTAAGCAGAACGTAAGCAGCGTGTGTTTTTTCAACGTCCATGATAACAGATTAGAGCTTTCCTAGCACACGCAGCGGCAGCGCGTCAGAGCGAGGCGTGTCACTGAAGCAACAGTGCCACGATTTTTCGTTGCTGGGTCTATTTTTGCCACGCTGCTCACGCTCAATTAAAATAACAGTGCATTGACCAAAACACATTAAATGACAGTTTAATGTAACAATTTTACCCAATAAATGCGTTAATAAAATTAACTGATTTATAATCAATCATATGAACTTAAACGATTAAAAACTGCAACAAACATTTATTTAGGCCCTAACTACAAAACAAAATGTAAAACCCATTTAGTGTCTGTTTTGCTTAAGTTGCACACTAGTGTTGCAGGAGAGGGGAAAAAGAAAGTTGCCGCTTTAAGACTGCTATTTATGGGATTTGTAGTCCATAGCAAAGTGTATTGTGGGTAGTGTAGTTCGACGTGCATGCTGGATGATGGGAGTTTGCTGTGTGCTGTGCAGCTGAAGCAGAGGAAGAACGTTTTATTCGGCTATGTTTTATGTTCACTCAAGTTATTCCACCCAGCAGCTGTTTGCACTGTGAACCTGACAACACGAAAATAAGTAAAAGAAGACATTAAGAGAAATATGTAAGGAGATAGAATAAACAAAGATAGATTGATCTCTGCAGCAGCTGCCAATGAGCTACGTGCTGCAGACCCAGCTGGTGTAAAAGGCAAAGTGCTGCTTCTGCTCTCCATACACGCTGCTCACGCACTGCTTTCGCTTACGGTGTGAAACAGGCGTTACAGTATGTATTAAATACATTTACAAAGACGAAAACGAAGGATGTTTTTACAATAAGTTTTTAGTTTTTTATGTACACAATACAGTTTCAGTTAGTTCTAGTTTTTCTTGTTTTTATATTTTATTTTAGGTAACAACAACAGCAAAAAAAAAAATTCAATTCTATTTATTCATTCGTTTTCGTTAACTATAAGAACCTTGCCAGATGCCTTCAGAAAACTGGCCTAATATTTCTGTATGTACAAAAAATAGATTATTTAATTGCAAAAATTAAACATAAATGAGACATTAGTGGCTCATATCAATAGCTATGTTTATAGATGCATATTAGAATTATGTGCATAAAATATTGTGTGAGGCACCATTCCCCGCCATTGAATCAAAGAGAACAAAAGCATACATTTCTGATAAACTGGTGCCAAATATCAATAAGAAAGCCACTCTGGGCCTTCTTTCTTATATAATAAATTACTTGCGCTTCAGGAGATGACGATGAAAGATAATGAACATGCTTTTGGAGGCTTTTTGGTGGCTTTTGGAGGCGTGATAGACTCTTTGGGATCTTAGCTGCTAAAGTTAAAGCTGCTAAATACTGAAATTCTTTTATGACAGACTTTGGCTTAGGCATGACAGAAACAACATATCAGATGTTTTACAATGTGGTCGGTCCACTGGTTTGTCGATTAGCGCTGTCCTATTGCACCCATTTTTTAAATCACATAATCTGTTTAAAAAAATCACATGGCATTTTTGATGTGCAGGCTGGAATTTGTTGGTATTTGGTAAATGTGTTTCATTGTAGTTTATGATTTTTTTCTGATATTGGAGGATTTGGTATCTTGACACATTTTGAACTGCGCAAGAGACTTCTCTTTACTTGCGAAATTCTAAAACCATATCCATTTATAATCAGCTGTGGTTTTCAGCAGAAAACCAGAGACACGAAAATGCAGTAAAACATGAACAATGTTCCTTTTTACACAATTTGGGATTATGGGGCAGGTTATCACTAAATGTTAGGACTTAATTCTGCATATTATACCATTACCGTAGTACACTAGTAATATATTTTAATGTTTGCATCACATACATACTTTCATACGTGTGACCCCTTTCCTGGTACAGTATTACACTATAGTCATGGTTCTGGAGCTTGTAAATAATCATCTAAAATGTTAAATACCGGTGAAATTTTAACATTCTGAGGATCACTTTTCATCTTTCAAAAAAAAAAAAAAAAAACTTCTAGTCTATAACTTCACACATTGAAGACACACAGTTGTTACTAACTAAACAGTCAGTAATAAAATACAAAAACAAAAATTACAACCAATTGCACTAATAAATACAATAACAAAGACATAACATATAACAGTGCTTTTAGGTAGATCTACAACACAGGCTCATTGGAAGTACTTGTGTATTTAGAAGTACAATTATATTTCAGGCCCCCGGATTGCCTTGTTGGAAAACTTATTTCAATATTGAATATTTCATTCATTCAGTCTGGAAGGCTCTCAATTCATACGTCTATGACCAAATGTGACCTCCATGGGCAGTAGCAGACTCAGAGATCCCATGAGGTGGTTATTAATTAGCATATAATATTACAAATGTAAACATTAGGTGAGCAGGTACTGTACCGTGTGTCCTAACAACACACTACGTGATGAGATTTGCAGTGATAAAACAAGAGAAAAGAAGATAAAACGACAGAAAATTAAATACAGCCATTCAGTAGCACAGAATATGCTCTCACTCCAGCAAAATGGTAAGGTTTATAATCTAATTAATACATATTAAACCTCTTTAACATTATTAAATGTATATGCTGAATCACTGATATGTGTTGGCTTGTGTTGGGGTCACAGTTCTAAAGTTCAATTTCATTAATTCATTCATTCATTCATTTTCTTGTCAGCTTAGTCCCTTAAATTTCGGGGTCGCCACAGCGGAATGAACCGCACACCTTTCCCACTCCTGGGAAACATCCACACACACCCATTCACACACTCACTCATACACTACGGACAATTTAGCTTACCCAATTTAACTGGACCGCTTGTCTTTGGAATGTGGGGTAAACCAGAGCACCTGGAGGAAACCCACGCGAACGCAGGGAGAACATGCAAACTCCACACAGAAACACCAACTGAGCCGAGGTTCAAACCAGCAACCTTCTTGCTGTGAAGCGACAGCACTACCTACTGCGTCAAATGGTTTATTTTATTAAGATCTGAAGTGAATTATCTGCTGCTGCTTTCAGTAATATGGCAATGAATATCATATAAAATGGCTTTCAGTCTTGCATTATAAGCATTTAACACTGAATAAAGCACAAGAGGTGTACCTGAGGAGATTATTGTCAGTGTTCTGTTGTTGAGCTGCAAGAAATGGAAGTTGTTCTAATATATCAATTTGAGGTGTTGGTTAGGACAAAAACTCCTTTGAATATGGAAAATATTCCTTCTATCACTTGCCAATGCTTTCATATAAAACAAGGTTTAAATCAGCCTTAAATCAGCCTTCAGGCTTAGTAGTCAGGCTCGCTCTTGTTGGTCTCAATCTGGAACCCTGCGCTTGCTTTTTGGTCCAGGAATGCAATACCTAGTTTAACCAATGGTCAAATTTACATACTGCACCTTTAAATCTATGGTGTAATTCTTGGACCAATTCTTTTTTTTCTATCAAAATGCCTTTAAAACAGTAAATACCTACAGTTATAAATTAAAGCAGAGTAATTTGTTGATAAAAAAAAAAAACAATGGTCATTTGGAAATGATTGCTTCTCATTTTATTTCATTAGGCTACATTATGGCCACATTTACACTGCACTGTTCAAGTGACTCTATTCTGATTATTTTCTCCCATGTGGCACAGATCGGATATAGCCCATGTACATGTAGGCAGGAGCAAATCACATGGTCTCCGATTTACTCAAATCAGATTCAGACCTTGTTCATATGTGGAAATTTATCCGATATGAATCGAATCTGTGTTCTCATGTAGGCAGTGTAAGCAAGATCGGATTTTCACCTGTCAATGCGCATCGCGCATCATCAAAACCATAGCGAATGACGTCAAGCCTGACGCTTTAATTTCAGAACAAATTTTAGCAGAGTCCCAAATCTTAATTCATTCACGAGATCTAAAACCGCTTTTATATTATCATATAGCGCAGTTATTTAAGCATATTAACGAGAGCGAGAGAGCGCAATGTACGCCACGTACGCCACGTACGCCACGTAGCCAATATAAACTAATATAAAACTAGTGCACATTACATGCATAAATCACACCATAGACATTACATTAAGATGCCTAAAGGTTTTAAAAGCCTATATATTGAAAGAAGATGGACAAATGAGAACCTTTCTGTCATTCTGTCAAAAGCTGCGAACAGATTACACACAGGAATAGAGAAAACACTCTTTAATTATCAGCTGTTAGTCAGCGCCCGCTCTTTTTTTTTTTTTTTCCTGGTCATCACGCCTTTGCTGTGTGCTGTGTAAATGCAGACGATCGAATACGAGTAACTTTAAAAAGATGATGTAAGCAGGTCATCAAAAAAATTGGATACAGTCACAAATTCGGAATTAACCAGCAAGATCTGCAGTGTAAATGCAGCCTATGACTTTTGGACTATACAATGCTTTGGAGTCAATGCACAATAAATACCTTTATGAACATACGTTGCAGCAGCAGATATTTGTGGTCACTTTAAGAGCTAATGCACTCAAGATACTGATACACAGGCATTTTCTTCCCCAACATTCACTTAAGACATAATTGACTGCATTTACCAGGATACTTACAGAGTTTTTTTTTATTTATTTATTTTTTTTTTTTACATTCATCCAGTCAGTGTGATATATGCACACATACCATTACAAAATCACAACGTTTAAGATCTGACTTCTTTAAAATTCATTGATCTTCACTGCTTGATTGATAAATTATATAAAATTGGTATCAGACCGTACAAGAAGCACTGGACCAAAATCTTTAAAATGTAGAAATTTATTTTACTTTCAATGGAGTTTCTGCGCTAGCCTGCTGCTACCGACTGCGCTTGCGTTAACACAGTTTTACGCTTGAACAACCAAATGAATGCTTAAGTCTGTTTACCTGATTGTATTTCAATTACATTACAACATCAATGATGTTAAAGGAACATCATTTTTACATTTTGAGTTTACATTTTGTCTCTTGAAAGTAGTCATATAAACCTTTTGTCAGAGGTTTATCATTGGTTGAAATACACTAGCTGTGCATATACCACATTGTGTGGACATGCAAAAGAGACATTCACTCCTAAAAATAAAGGCTTGAAAAGGGGTAAAGAATTCTTCAAAAGACTATTTTTCATAGTGTGAAGAACATAAGTATCGAAACAACCTTTTTCCACTATAAAGAATCTTTTATGGAGTGAAAAAGGGTTCTATGTAAAATATAGGCTTCAAAAACAGGTATCAGTAAATCGATATTGTAGAAAAGCCATATGCTATCATTAAAAAAAAAATCAGCAAAATATATTGAAACATGAATGTGTATGACGACATAACAACATGTAATTTAGAATAAATAAATATATTGCTTAAATGGGCACATAATTTAGTCCCCAAAATGTTTTTTTTTTTTTTTAAATAAAAACTGCTTTTATTCTTGCAGTAATAAAACAAATAAGACTTACTCCAGAAAAAAAAATATTATCAGACATACTGTGAAAATTTGTTAAACATTATTTGGGAAACATTTAAAAAAGAAAACAAAATTCAAAGGATGCCTAATAATTCTGTCTTCAACTGTATATCATTTTTGTTGCGTCACGTTATATTCTTCACCAGCTCGTGTTGCACTTGAGTCTTGTAGAAACGGCTGAGATATTGAAGAGATCTCATGTGCATTCTGTCTTCTGTAAGGCGAGGACAGAGACAGTGAGTCTCTTGAGCCGTGGCTGTGGACAAGCTTGAGCCGCAGGGTGTTGCATAAGAGGAGCTGATTATGTCCCACGGCTTATCTCTGGATTTTATCCTCTCTTTCTCCTTTTTCTCTCTCCCTCTCTCTGATTTTTTTCTCTTTTACTGTCCCATTATGTCCTCATGATATGCATATGATTCCTTTAGTCTGACCCCTGTAACATCCACTGTTTCAATTGATTTTGTGCATTCAGTGTTTTTCAGTAACCTTGGTTCAAAACATATTTTTCACATCCATTTTCTTAACAGAAAAAAAGAGTAAGTTATATAAAAACGAATATACTAGTGAAGGTTTAAGCCTGTATATTTTTATTCTTACACACATATACAGTTGAAGTTAGAATTATTAAAAATTCAGCACATTTTAAACATAATAGTTTTAATAGCTAATTTCTAATCATTGATTTATTTTATTTTTGCCATGATGACAGTAAATAATATTTGACTAGATATTTGTCAAGACACCTCTATACAGCTTAAAGTGACATTTAAAGGCGTAACTAGGTTAATTAGGTTAACTAGGTAGGTTATGGTAATTAGGCAAGTTATTGTATAATGGTGGTTTGATCTATAGAGTCAAAAATATATAGCTTTAAGGGGCTTATAATTTTACCATAAAAGGTTTTTTAAAAAATTAAAAACTGCTTTTATTCTATAGCCGAAATAAAACAAATCAGACTTTCTCCAGAAGAAAAAATATTATCAGACATACTGTGAAACTTTCCTTGCTCTGTAAACATCTTTTAAAAAAATTAAAAATAAAAGGGGGTTTAGTAAATTTAACTGTTGACTACTTAAATTTTCTTAGTATGTTTCTGGATTTATGAATTATATTTTTTGAGCAAAGTCAAAGTACTTGCATTCCTCCCAAATTTAAGATAAAAATGTTGACGTTCAATATTAGTGCTTTGCATAAAATAAAACAGGCCCATGTCTTCATAAATGTTCATATTCACTTTTGACAACACATTGCCACTGTTTTAACACAAGAAGAGTTAGGCAAGCAAATATTTAGCGGGATAACAACTTAAAAATCAAGTAAATAAAATGAAAAATTCTGAAAAACAAGCAATAAATGAGAACAGCTGGTGATGGTTTTATAATTTTTTATTCAATAAAAAAATTACATTTGCATAAATAAAAAAATAATTAATATGTATATGTAAAAGTATTTACACTCCTCAGAGTACACCCTTTTTTGAAAATGAATATTTGTATCCATTTCTCAGTGAATATAGGCAATGCATTTTGGTACATTTAAACAAAACAGGTTTATTAAACAGATATGTTTATTAAAGTAATATTTAAGTCACAAAACATTAAGAAATTGAAAGACAATACAATTAAATTCATGGAAAATATTGTAAAAAAAACTAATAAATTGTAACCTACAAAATTTCAACTACATTTTTTAAAAATTTGTATTTAATATTTTCTCTAACATAAATTTGGGTGTACTAGTTTTTGGGCCGTTATTGTAAGTTATTTTGTTAGATAAGCTTCGGATTTGGCTTCAGTACTATCTAATCTAATGTATATGCACAAATATAATATTGTATATCTTTCTATTAAAAATATGAATTTAAAAGATAGATTTGTGAGGGGTGTACTCATATAAGCTGAGCAATGTATATGTTAAAATAATAATGTAAATAAATAGTCAAATTTTAATTGGGTTATTAATTACATTACTTTATTAATATTATGAAAATAAATAATACAGTTTCTTTAGAATTTATAGAACTTCTAGATTGGACAATCTGGTTTTAAAAAAAATCTAAGTTGAATTTTCTATGTAGGTTTGTACAGTCTGTTACAGTGCTTTGAATTGAGTGAAAACAAAACTTCAGAGATGCCACAAAAGGAGGAACAGAGAAACAGCACAGAAAATGATAAAAGGCTGGGAAAAACAGTTTTTCTTTGCAAGGAATGTGATCTAACACTCTCTGTAAGGCTGCTGGCATTATTCAAAAGGCTTGTGTGTTGTTTTTTTAAATGTTTTTTAGTTGTTAATTTTATAAAAGCATTGTTTCTCAAACCTTAGTGTAATATTACATCTTCATTTGTTGTTGTTGTTGTTGTTTTTGGATGTTACTTTAGCATTTCAGACAGCATTACAATCTGGACAAATTTGCCCCAGATTACTGTGAAAGAGACTTAATGGCAGTTTCTTTTGATCCATAAAAGAGAGACTGTTGTCAGGCCACAGGCTGTTTTTTTTTTTTTTTTTGGTAAGAGGCTGCTTTTTAAAAAAAGCTTCACTTGCTGTATTTGGCATCATCCCAAATTACATGTGATGTAGACTTTGCCTGCTTTCATTTTCTAAGCAAAACAACAGACTTGTAGAGTTAGAACTCAGATGAGGCCTGTTAGTTCACCATTATTTCTGCAGATACAATATAATAAAAAAGATTTGTGTTGGTTCCAAGAAAAAAATATGTAAATATTAAATAGAAAAGTGTATAACTTTAATTTTTTTTACGAAGAAAATACACCAGCCACTTTATTAGGTAAACCTTACTAGTACCCCTTCTTACCTGGACCCCTTTTTGCCTTGAACTGTCTTAATCCTTCACAGCATAGATTCAACAAGGTATTACTCAGAGATTTTTAGAGTATCGCACAGTTGCTGCAGATTTGTCGGCTGCACATACAGTTGAAGTCATAATTATTAGCCCCCCTTTGATTTTTTTTTCTTTTTTATTTAAATATTTTCCAAATGATATTTAACAGAGCAAGGAAATTTTAACAGTATGTCTGATAATATTTTTTCTTCTGGGGAAAGTCTTATTTGTTTCATTTTGGCTAGAATAAAAGCAGTTTTAAATTTTTTTTAAAAAAAGGTCAAAATTATTAGCCCCTTTAAGCTAATTTTTTGATAGTCTACAGAACAAACTATCATTACCCAATAACTTGCCTAATTACCCTAACCTAGGGTAATTAGTTAACCTAATTAACATAGTTAAGCCTTTAAATGTCACTTTAAGCTGTATAGAAGTGTCTTGAAAAAAATCTAGTCAAATATTATTTACTGTCATCATGGCAAAGAAAAATAAATCAGTTATTAGAAATGAGTTATCAAAACTACTTTGTGTAGAAATGTGTTGAACAGGGAAAAAATAAACAGGAGCTAATAATTCATGAGGTTTAATAATTCTGACTTACACTGTACATGATGCGAATCTCCCGTTCCACCAAATCCCAAAGTTGCTCTATTAGATTGAGATCTAGTGACTGTTGAGGCCATTTGATTACAGTGAACTTATTGTGATGTTCAAGAAACCAGTCTGAGATTATTCGTGCTTTATGACATGGCGAGTTATCCTGCTGGAAGTAGCCATCAGAAGATGGGTACACCGTGCTCATAAAGGGATGGACATGGTCAGCAACAATACTCAGGTAGGCTGTGGTGTTGACACGATTCTCAATTGGTACTAGTGGGCCCAAAGTGTGCCAAGAAAATATTCCCCACACCATTACACCACCACCAGCAGCCTGAACTGTTAGATAGAAGGCAGGATGGATCCATGCTTTTAAGTTGTTGACTGCAAATTCTGACCCTACCATCCGAATGTCGCTTAAGAAATCAGGACTCATCAGGCCAGGCAACATTTTGCCAATCTTCCATTGACCAATTTTGGTGAGCCTGTGCGAATTGTAGCCTCAGTTTCCTGTTCTTAGCTGACAGAAGTGGCACCCAGTGTGGTCTTCTGCTGCTTTAGCCCATCTGGCTCAAGGTCTGATGTGTTGTGCATTCAGAGATGCTCTTTTGCATACCTCAGGTTGTAACAAGTGGTTATTTGAGTTACTGTTGCCTATATATCAGCTTGAACTAGTCTGGCCATTCTTCTCTGACCTATGGCATCAACAAGGCATTTGAACACACAGAACTGCCGCTCACTGGATATTTTTTTTTCGAACCATTCTCTGTAAACCCTAGAGATGGTTGTGTGTGAAAATCCAAGTAGATCATGAGTTTCTGAAATACTCAAACCAATCCCTTTGGCTCCAACAACCATGCTACATACAAGGTCATCTTAAATCACCTTTTCTTCCTGGCCGGTTAGTGGATATGTGTATGTTTACCTTTGTAAAGTAAATATCATGTTAAAGTCTTAATTTACTGTCAAACATAATAACACTTTAAAAAATGAATAATTTAAAAAAAAAACACCCATAAATAAAACAAAATCAGCAACAAATTCTATACTTAATACTAAAAAGAAAAAAAAAACTTTTGACAAATGAAACTACAAAACTAAAATCTAGGGGGAAAAGTAGGGGAAAAATCTTTGAATATAGGATTTTGTTGTTGGATCCCCAAACATTTTTGCTTAAAAGCAAAGATCTTATTTGAGAAAATTTGCCGTGTGTGTATGTGTGTACCTGTTTGTGTGTGAGTGAGAGCTAATGACCAATTGACCCAACACGTGTGCATCTGCAGGCTGTCCTGAAAGCCATATGCTGACAGCAGCTCGGCGTCGATGTCTGCTGGACAGACTCACAACCGCCACTGCTGTCCTGCCAACATTGTTTAGCAGAGCATGATACTGGTTTCCTGGAGAGTGTCATCTGGGAGACTGGAACACACACCGCTCTATCCACTCACACACACACTCAGTGGCCTTTCCTTCCTCAGCTAAATTTAGTGGCCGCTGCACCTCTGAGACAAACACACTGGAGAAGTTGATCATGACATCACAGGAAGAGAAGGGAGGGGGAGGGGCCACAATAACAGACATGTCATCACCCTGTTAGCATTTCACATGACATCATCTCACAACGCTGATTCACAGTAATAGTTCAAGACAAAGGAAAACTCACTCTGTTGTCTTGATTTCACTTTTGGGCTGGACGGTGGCTTAGTGGTTAGCACTGTCGCCTCTCAACAAGAAGGTTGCTGGTTTAAGTCCAGGCTGGGTTAGTTGGCATTTCTGTGTGGAGTTTACATGTTCTCACTATGTTAGTGTGGGTTTCCTCCACAGTGCAAAGACATGCGTCATTTAATGTTAATTAAATGAACTAAATCGGCTTTAGTGTATGAGCGTATACCTGTCAACACTCCTGTTTTCCCAGGATTCTCTCGTGTTTTATAATTCTATCTTGCTACCATCCCATAAAGGTATTTTCCCGTATTTTTCCCAAATTTTAAATCTTTAAATAAAGGGTGGCAATAAACATCAAAGAGCTGATCCTTCCTATACACAACCTACGATCCTTCCTATACGCCTTAAATACGCAGTACTTGACTCTCAGACGTGCTCCATACATGCTCCATAAATTTCCTGTATTTAAGGTTTAATATTGTGCAAAAGAGTTATTTAAGGTTAAAGTAAGCAGTGGAACAAGATTGTGGTACGTTTATAGTAAACCTCGTTTTCTTTATTGAGTTTTTGTAAGATGGAGTTTAAATAAAGTGTCAGGTGCATAAGAGAGAAGAGGGTTTCTACAGGTGGTTTGTCAAGCCCACTCACCTGTATGAAGCCCAATTTGAAATCCGCAATGTTTCAATGTACAATTGTTATGTAAACAAACTGCAAAAAAGCTTAAGTTTTTACTTTTACAATTAACAATTTTACTTTTGCAGTTAACAATAGTGTCACAGTTGCCATCAATAGACTTATTTCATGCGGCCGCCAAAAAGCAAAATTGAGGCTGTTGTGGGAAGTAACCCAGTGGTATCTCCTGAGTCACACAGGAATGTTGTGTACCTGATTGTATATACTATCAGCAGTGCTGGAAAGAGTACTGAAAAATCCTACTCAAGCAAAAGTACCATTACTTGCTTAAAAATGTAGTGTAAGTAAAGTAAAAGTATCTGTTGTAAATATTACTCAAAGTATGAGTAAAAAGTAGACCTTTCAAAAGTACTCAAGAGTAGTGAGTATTAAGCTGTTAAAAGCTGATGCGTTTACATGTAATTTGTGCATGTGTGTGTAAATGTAACATTCTGTAGTTATTGCCCAGCAGGCACACAACATCATAAGACGTTAATATTAGGTTAGATTTAAATTGTGATGTCAGGTGACCAATATTCAATATCTAGCCAGTGTTTAAGGACAACATTATTTTGATGTTCAATAATGACGTAAAATGAGGTTGATATTTGGTCGATTTTAGGTTGTTAGAACGAGACAAAAATCCGACATCTGAAAGACATCTGAAGGTCTGTTCTGAATGAAAAGTGAAAATAAAAAAGGATATCAGATCTCATTTTCAGCTAAGGTCAAGGAAATAGCAATAGTTAGCTAACGTTTTCTTTCCCGAACAAACGGTTAAGATTCCATTTATCAAACTCAAGTTAATGAACTGATTCTTTCACTATATTAAACTTATAACGATATTGAATTCTGGTACTGAAATAAAAAAATTCCCTCTGACATTTAAGCGCGGTTCAACGAAACAATGTTGATTTGCCATAGTATTCACCAGTGTTCAACAATAATTACTGTGATTGGCCGTAAAGGTCATCAGTTTACCACTCTTCATTGCTGTTTATCGAGTGCAAGCACAGACGAGCAGTCGACTGAATCATTGTGGCTTTAAAACGCACCGGTGTTCGTGTTTGCACAGTGTTCTGTGTTTGTAACGGTTTTTACTTTGTGAAGAGCGGTGAACTGATGACATTCATGGCCAATCACAGTCATTTCCGTTGAGCACTGGTAAATACTATGGCAAATCAGTGGCACTTAAATGTTAGCGGGAAATGGACGTTTTTAAAACAGAGTTCCGAGACAACACGATTGCAGACACAAGGGTGTGAGCTACAAATGACTGCATTGTTTTATCGCTCATTGGGTTGCATAGGCTGAAGCAGGGAAGCCCTGACGGTGTTTACCTGGTGCCATGAACTAAAATCTAGAAGGACACTCTTTAAGTTATTTTGTTTAATGTCTAATATGCTTTTAGTCGTTTAAGTTAAACTTAAAATTAAACATCAAAAAGTAATGTTTACACCTCAAATGCATTTTTAAATCGTGCCAACAGCTGGAGGTTTATAATCCACAGCATGTTGTTCCAATGTTTACAGTGCTGATCCTCTACTTCCGGGTTTCGTCCCACCACAGCCTCGCTTTCATGTTTTAAAATGGCAGCCGTGGGAAATAAGCCTATAACCTCGCAGTGCGATGATTAGTGTCAACAGCACTTTCAGCAACTTTCCCAATCTTGTTCCCACTATCTCTCTTCATTTTGAAATTTGTGGTTTTAAGATGAACTAAAGTCTTATGGCTTTGGAACAACATGAGAGTGAGTAAAATGATTTTTGGATAAACAATCTCTTTAAAGGTCTTGTGAAAGTAAAATGAACATTTTTAGATGTTAGTTGCAGTCTTATCTGTAAGCTAGTGTGGCCCAAAACAGTGGCAAAATTAGCATTTGCAAGTTATAAAACTGATATAAACATTCAAAGCTTCATCATACTACAATTTCTCATCAAATCTTGACCAATCAAATGCTCTCTAGTATCAGACATGCCTCGCCCCCTTCAAGATGCTTCTCATTTGCTTTTTATTTGATGCTCGAGCTACATCACTCTTACAGGCAGAGCTGTGCGAAAGACTAAAGATTATTGGCAGATTTTTAAAAAGGGGAGGAGCTACTCTATGCCCCGCCCTCTCTTCATTTTTCAGATTACGTCAAACATCAAATCAAAAAGCACATTTCAAAGCACTTCATGGGATCTTTAAAGCAATTCTTGATTATGCATCCATCAGATGACAGCAAGTAGGCGTTCTAACACATTAAGAGCAGTTTTATAAGTATGACAGGCTCTGTGTTCAAAAGTTTCTTACTGATTTTATCAGGACTGAAAGGAATAAATCAGTTTTTCCCGTTCCAGCTGAGAGAGCAGGTTAAACTCAGGGGGCAGAACGGCAAAACCCACACGGCCCACTCTAACCTGCGCACACTAAATCTGTTCTACTGCAGAGCCCATCAGATGAGCTTGTGTCCTAATTCCTGTATTCAGGAAGAGGCTAAGAGCGGGAGTGCTGATCTGGCAGCGGGTCCGCCGTGTCCCCGATGAGCTCGAAAAATAAAACAGGCCTCCTATTTTGAGAGTCTGTATGAATGCGGCTCGATATCTCTCTCTCCGACACCTCCATCCACCTCCACATATGCACCGCGGGGCCCGTGTTCTCGCTCTCTCTCTGCATAATAAGATTAAGCAGTGGTTTCCTGACATTGTGGGTCTGGTGCCTCTCCCAGCTCCTCTTCCCCCCACGCCAAGCTGATGGCGAGTGGGTGTTGAATCGGGCCCGAGTGGGGTCCGCGTGGGCCGCTCGGGATGGCAGGAAATTGTTTGAAAAGGAATTATAAAACCCTTGCAGTTTCCGTGCCAACTCTCTGCCACCCTCCATCCTTTGAGACAACAAAAAGAGGCAGAGAGCAGGAAGTTATGTGAGGGGCCTTTCCCTGTGGAGAGAGACTCACAGAGGGAATCTATTACTGGGGTCGTGAACTTTGGCATCGGCAGGTGATGTTGAGGGAGATGTTTTTACCGAGCGCCTTTGGAAAGCCAGTGAATAATGTGCTTCTGGGTGACTTTGAGTCTCTTTTGTGCTGAGATGCTCTTGACTGATTGGCTTCTCCTCTCGCTTTTCTTTTTACAGATTGACCTGGAGCCTGAGGGTAAGGTGTACGTCATCATCGATCTGTCAGGATCCTCCTGCGAAGGTGAGAGTCTTGAGAACGCAGCAGATTAACACATGAAACAAACTGTTGCAAAGACTGTGGATGTGTAGTCAGGGCTTTAAAGAAATTACTGACAAAAAAGTTAAGCAGTTCAAAGATATTTTTGAGTCTTTTTATATACAAGAGCACATTACATTGATCAAAAAATGGAGTTTAAGATAAATCATGTTACATAAGATTTCTATTTCAATACTTTCCATTGAACTAAATAATCATTAAAGAATCATGGATTAAGTAAATAAATAAGCAAACAGAAAATATAAAACAGTTGTTTTCACTATAAAATTAATATTATTAATTAAATTTGTTTAGTTTTATATTAATATGAAACAACTATTTTATGTTTGTTTGTTTTAATAATAATAATAATACTTACTCTTTCTTACTCCCAGAGCCATTTAGCTCTAACATCTAGTTTTTATGTGGTGGGTTGTTAGCCCAAAGCTCGTGAACATGGGGAGAACATGCAAAATCCACACAGAAATGCCAACTGACCCAGCCGGGGCTTGAACTAGCCACCTTCTTGTTGTGAGGCGACAGCACTAAGCACTGCGCCACGTGTTGCATAATAATAATAATAATTCTTAATCACCAGTTTATTAAATTAAATAGATTTAGGGTCATGTAACGCCATAGTTTAACTAACTAATATTATAATATAACTAATATATTAAATGAGTGTGGATGTTTCCCTGAGATAGTTTGGAGCTGGAAGGGCATCCGCTACGTAAAACATATGCCTGTTAAGTTGGCGGTTTATTTCGCTGTGGTGACACCGGATTTATAATGAGACTAAGCCGGAAAAAAATGAATGAATGAACTAATATATTATATAAATTCTATTATGTAATATATTTGTAAATTAATTTCTGTTCAAAATAAAACCTCTTGATCTTAAATGTTTATCTAAACTTTCTGTTTCCAGTGAGAATATTCTTTTTTATTTTTAAAATAATAATAATAATAATAATAATAATGATATTTAAATGAATAATGAAAGTAAGCAGCATAACAGTTTTCCTATTAGTAATAATTTCCTGATGAAAATCATAATCTTACAGTAATTCAAGATATTAAAAGTTATGTTCGTTTTCACTATTTTGTGACTTTATATTTAAGTTAATGTCTAAAATGTTAGAATATTTGCTTTTATCTGGGTATCTGCGAGGTCTTAAAATGCCTTAAATTTAAAAAACTAAATCTTAGGCCTTTAAAAGTCTTAAATTTACTGAAATGTTGGGTTGTAGGTCTTAAATCATTTTAAACGGGTCTTAATTTTCCTATGTCCAGGTAAAGCCACCCTATCGAGTCGACACCCAATCACTCAATCACCAATAATCAATCTCAGTGCAACTTTTGTTTTTATATTTAAGTTTTTTTTATTGCAAAGAGAGACAATTCACAACAGCTGTTAGACATTTTTACTGAAAATTCTGCAAATGAAATTCCCTAATCAGGGAAAGAAAACACAGCAACGCATCCCTTTACATGATCTTTTATTACAAAAACAATTTATAGAAGTACAGAAGTAACGAGGCCATTAGAAAAAATCCTTAGTGTTTAGCCCTGTATAAGTCTAAAATTTCATTCATAATGGCTTTAAAAAGGTCTTAAAAAGTCTTAAATTTCGCTTGAAGAAACATGCAGAAACCCTTACTGCAAGAATTCTTTGCAGAGAAAAAATATGTTCCACTGAACTTAATACAAATGAATTAATCAATATTAATTAATCCTTGGTTTCATAAATTAATTAACGTAAAAAATATAAACAATCTGTTTTCAAAATAATATTAACAGTAATAATAATTCCTAATCACTATTTTATTATTTCTCAAGGGTCACGTAGTTTTGTTATTTTAATTTTAATATTTAATTATCTAATACTTTTAATTATATTTTAATTTTATTTATTTATGTTGAAAATAAAACCTCTTCATTTGATAATGCTTTTTTTATCTAAATCTTCTGTTTCCCGTCAGAATCTTTTTATTTTTTTATTTTTACAGTAATAATAATATTGAAATAAAAAATGAAAGTAAGCAGAATAACTGGTTTCTTATCAGCAGTAATGATCACAATACCACAATTTCCTGATGAAAAGCATAATATTACAATAATTCAAGATAATAAAATAGAAATAGTTATTTTCATTTTCGCAATTGTGATGTTATACTATATATAACAATTGCAATATACTCTGAATGCAGGGTACTCCACATGTTTAAGTTTATGTATAAAATATTTAAATATTTGCTTTATTGATAAACCAAATACAAATTTTCCGAACTTTTCCATACCAATACCAATTAAATCAGAATAAAAGAAAACTTACATCAAAACAGACTACAACAAAAACAGACTAAGAACTTACAGCACAAAAATGTCCTAAAAATTAATGTGTGGTTTTGTGCATTTGCTGACAACTGAATAGTAATGATCGGAGAAATGGTATGTCAGTCTTGATTGTGGGCGTTTGATAGATTCATGAAATCCTCTTGGTTTTGTGATGCATCATTAGTGCATCAAGAGAAAGGCCTTGTGAGTGAGAGGAAGTGTGTGTGGAAAGCTGCAGTGTCCATTAGGGAAATCCCACTCTTTAACGCTTGTGTGTGTGTGTGTGTGTTTGTGTGTGTGTGTGTGTTTGTGTTTGTGTTTGTGTTTGTGTGTTTGTGTGTGTGTGTGTGTGTGTGTGTGTGTGTGTGTGTGTGTGTGTGTGTGTGTGGATCTGCGGGGGTTGAAGCTGTTCTTTCTTACAGTATATGTGAGTCTGTGTCTGTGTGAATGTTGTGTGTGTGTAAGCATATGTTTTGAGAGCCCACTCAGAGACCTGAGGCTGGTGCTGGGGGAGACCTGACTTTAGCCGTGGTAAACTAATGGTGCAGACACAGTGCTGTGCTGTGATTCAGTTTAATTCCCCATTCAGTTTATAACCGACTGGATGCATTAGTGGAGATGATCATGACAGATAATCTTCACTGAATAACAATTCAATCAAATTCAGACAATGGAGTGGACTCTGTGTTTTAAAGGGATAGATCACCAAAAAAAAAATGTCTCCCATCGTTTTATCGCATGGAAAATCAAATGACTTTTTATCTATTGAACAACCGCAGCTGTCTAATCTCATTCGTGCATGTGCGCATTCCAAATTGGTTTGACATCAATAGCTGTTTCCATCCAAAAAAGTCTATTCAAATATTGTAAATCATTTAAATTGTTTGTGAATAAATAACCTATATATATATATATATATATATATATATATATATATATATATATATATATATATATATATATATATATATATATATATATATATATATATATATATATAGTTGAAGTCAGAATTATTAGCCCTCCTTTGAATTTCTTTTTCTTTTTTTAAATATTTCCCAAATTATTTTTAACAGAGCAAGGAAATTTTCACAGTATGTCTGATAATATTTTTTTCTTCTGGAGAAAGTCTTTATTTCTAAAATAAAAGCAGTTTTTAATTTTTTAAAAACCATTTTAAGGTCAAAATTATTAGCCCCTTTAAGCTATATATTTTTTCGATAGTTTACAGAACAAACCATCGTTATACAATAACTTGCCTAATTGCCCTAACCTGCCAAGTTTACATAATTAACTCAGTTAAGCTTTTAAATGTCACTTTAAGCTGTATAGAAGTGTCTTAAAAATATCTAGTAAAATATTATTCACTGTCATCATGGCAAAGATAAAATAAATCAGTTATTAGAAATGAGATATTAAAACTATTATGTTTAGAAATGTGTTGAAGAAATCTTCTCTCCGGTAAACAGTAATTGGGGGGAAAAATAAACAGGGGAGCTAATAATTCTTCAACAACTTCAACAATATAATAGAACATTTTATAAATAACAATGTTTAATAGAACATTACTTTACAATATAAGCTAGCTGAAACTATGGTCATTGGTCCATGGATTTAAAAATGTAGGTCAATGGATTCCAAAACTTTAAGAGTCCTAAATGCAATACAGATAGATAGATGGATGGATAGATATTTCCTTTGCTTAGTTTTTTGTCTTGTTTCTTGTTCAAATAATTAAAATGGACTTGATTTAACTATTGAATCAAGAAGGTTTTTCTAGACTAGCAAAAATACTGTTTTAAGAAATAATATTGCAAAATTAAGCAGGTTTTTCCTTAAAACAATCAAAATAATCTGCTAATGGGTTAGGCAAAATAATCTGACACAAAATTAACTTGCAAAATTTGACAAGATTAATTTGCTTTTTTGTTGTTGTTGCTTGTTTTAAGGTAAAACTCACTTAATTTTGACATTATTTCTTAAAAACAACAATATACTTTGCTTGTTTAGAAAATGCTTCCTAAATGTTTACATACAGAAACAAGACAAAACTACGGAAGTAAAGCATTTTAGCAGTGTTAATATGTCATGAAGCTTAATTAATGACTCCCTTATTCTGTAAGAAATGCTTCCACACTAGTTTAGTTTTAAGAAGATGATAAAAACTCATCTTTTTAAGATTGCATTTTTAGATGCTTAATTATTCTAATTTGTTTATATTTTAGAATTTTTTAACGTATACATGTATTTTATTGCATGTTTAATTTCTTTGTTGTTGTAGCACTTTGGGTTTTAGAAAAGCACATTATAAATAAAATGTAAAAAAAATAAAAAATGGCTTGAGCAAGAAACTATAAGCCATTTCCAAAAGTAACACCATTAATTCACAGCTTTGATCATTTTTGCTTGATCGATCCCTCAAGTCAGTATTGCCGTGGCCATGCTAAACATTTCCCCCTTACACATACCTAAAAATGAACATCCACTGTTTTATATGCTCTTTTAATAACATATTCATTGTGTATGTTCAGAAAACTTTGAACAAAGTGAGTGAGTCATATAGACTACTGAAGGCTTTCGTTGTCATTTTTTGGATCTTCACAATACTTTTTTTTGACAAAGAACAATAGTCTGCTAAAATAATGCACACAAAAGAAAGCTGTGAATCACATAGGGGTATAACAATGTTCAACAAATATTCATTGTAAAATAGTTTCATATAAAGAAAATTCTGTCATTTACTCACCCTCGAGTGGTTTCAAACATTTATGGTTTTTAATTGAACACAAGCGAAGGTATGTGTAGCAACAACCACAGTAGGAATTGTACAGTATGTAAGTTAAAGGCTAACAACTTATCATATACAAACATTATTCAAAATACCTCTTTTGTGTTCATCAGAAAAAAGAAACTGGAAAATGTTTGGACCAAATGGAGGGAGAGTAAATCATGACAGAATTTAATATCATAAGTGAATGCTGTAAAATATCCTTAAATAAACAGTTTTTCATAGGTTGTGTTTTTTTCTTTTTCTTTTATGTATTAATGTCTTTGAATTGCATTATGGGGTCTTTCCCCTGCAACTTTTGACGTTGAAAATTAAAAAAAAAAGGGACTTTTATCAAAGTCCCTTTAAGGCAAGTAATTTCGCTCTGCAACCATCTTTTAAACGCCTCTTGCTGAAAAGTATGCTCGAGCATTCCATCTGAATGGATAAACATCCAATTATCCAAAACTGCCAAGCTTATGATTACATTACATATTTGAAATCACCAATAAAATTAAACATCATCTGTCTCGTTTAGTTTATAAAATTTTGAATCAAACAAAATCATCATATTTTTTAGGTGGCCCAAGCTAATGCACACTAGAGAATGAGATCACGACACCAACCTCATTGATGGCCGTTTTATACAATATCATCCTCTGAATAAAGATTCATCAGATCGCGCTGGTCTTAGAAGTAGATCACGACACCAACCTCAATGAGATCACGACACCAACCTCATTGATGGCCGTTTTATACAATATCATCCTCTGAATAAAGATTCATCAGATCGCGCTGGTCTTCAGAAGTAGTTTACAACTTGATGTTGATGGCAAATCTCCTCCAGAAATGACGGCGACTCTTTGTTTACATCTTTGTGGGTGTTTGAGTAGTTGCTGTCATGTGATGTGTGTATGACTGTATGGACTGTACCTTGTGTTCGTTTCATACAGATTACAAATCAAAAAACATTTGTTGTCAAGTATAATAGCTTCCTTTTAAAGTAATTGTTAACCCTTGTGATAAACTTCCAATACTTATTTAATTCTCTATATATTATTTCCTATAGAATATATTGTTTCAAACTACTAAAAATATTAATAAAAGTCAATTTGGTAAAGCGCAGAGTTGGGTCAAATGTCAAAAAAGCAGTTAGCAATTCATAACCAGAAATAAACATAAAACTGTACATCACATTTTTTACAGTGCATCTCTTTAACTAAAGCATACATTCTTGAACAGTATTTTACAAATGATTGGTGTTTGAACACATCGGGCTAATTCATCAATGAGCTGTGATAATAGGTCTGTGAATGTGTGCAGATGTAAGGGCCAACAAACAACTACACAGCGCCCACACAAAGACACAGTCGCAACAGACACTAAAACACACACATACAAGCTTTGTGTCTAAATAATAGTTGTGTTGTCTGGATGTTGCGTTAATCACAGGCCTCTTTTCAGAGGTGTCAGTAAACTGAGGATGAGCTTGGCTGGAGATCACTTAATTCTAGCATCTCCGTGCAAACAGTCAGTTAGTGCTAATGTGTGACTTTGCTCTGGGCATAAATGAGAGCTCAGCATCCCTCCGGTTTATAGCCTGAGTAAAACCTTGTTCTGTTTGATTGTATGTACACACACATCTATTGATCTCTGGTTGGTCTTTCACATTGATCCAAAGCACTCTACTTGTTCTGACCAGCCTGGGTGGGCTAATTTGACACTGGTATGAGAATCCCAACAGCAGCTGAAAAAGAACATGCTAGTGCTGCTGTATGTTGGAGCCTGTATCCACATACGCAAGTGATCAGCCAAGGTTCATTACAATTTTCTATGGAGCTGGATTGAATGTGAGCTTGCATCTGGTTGGCTAAAGAGTATGAGTTACTAGAGCTTTAGAAAGAGAGAGTTGTGACAATGGAAGTCCAAAATGAACGATTGTCACGTGATTCATGTAGACCAAGTTGTTAAACAGTTCCTGGAGGGCTGCAACCTTAGGCCCCGTTTACACTAATGCGTTTTAGTTTGAAAACGCATAAGTTTTGCTACGGTTACGCCAACCGTCCACACTACGCCGGAGTTCTCGAGCGCCGAAAACGGAGCGTTTCGAAAACGCTGGAGAGGCCGTTTTCATTCTGAAACGCTGCTGCTCCGTCTCAGTGTGGATGATGGAAAACGGAGACATCTGAAAACGGAGGCGGGGCTGCAGACATTCGCCTCTCTGATTGGGGCTTTTCCTGAATATTAAGTAGCCTACACACACAGTTCAGTCCTGCATTCTCTTCTTATAAGTTCAGACTTCGCAAGTTTGATCAAGGCTGCAGTCTCTTCTTCTCAGTTTGATATGGACAACAGACTATACCGAGGACACGGGTAAATCTTTAAAGGGAACAGTGTACTTTATAACTTCATTCACATCGTCCTGGTACGTTGTTTCACTTTCTCAACAATAAAATGTAAACATGATTTAAGGAACTGCCTATTTTCATTTTAATATTAGCAACTTAGACAGCAGAAATGTTGAGGTGTCGTGCTGCATGAGCCCCTTTCACAGATACAAACCTTTCCGGAAAATTACCAGCAATTTTTCAGAAAGGTCTGTATGTGTAAACATTCCCTTTTTGAAAATACAGGTAAATTCGTTCTGAAAGAGAAGTTGTAACATTACCGTTATTTGCTAGAATGCTGCACTGTGTAAACACAGATGGAAGATTGCCGGAAAGAGCGCATGCACGTCTAGAACATGCTGACATGAGATGTCTACTCTAGCCAATCAGAACACTTTTACATCCATGCATTCACATCCGTGCGGTTTATGAAAATAGAAGCCTTTGAATATTTTTCCAGACACATTTAGCTGTTAGATGTTAGTCAGATAACATTTCTGTTCCTTCTTAATGCCAACTGTGTTAAACAAAATGTCGACAAAATGCTTCTGATAAGCGCTTGTTTGTTTACCTTCAAGCTCTCATGCGTGCGCACATAAAGCATCCGGTGAGCGCCAGCACACACGCATATTATATACATCTCGACATGCAAAAGTGTTCCTCTGTATGTTTTCATCGAACTTGTTCACAACACTCATCTATCCACAGAGTTTGTAATGTAGTCAAATATTTACAAATATAAGTGCAGCCGTTTAGAGCTCATTTCTGGTTAATGATGTCAGAATTTACATGTATTTTGGAATAAATGTGTGAGTAGTCTTTACCAGAAAAAAATGCATTAAGTGACTGCATTAAATGTGAATGGATTGACATAAACCGAAATACATTTTAGACACTTTTTTTCATCAGTGAAAATAGTTCAAAACAAATCGGGAGTGGAACATATGTCTCAAAGCAACACTGGGATTAACCTGTTCTGTGAACATATCTTTAAAGAGATATTGAGAATGAAAACAGTCATCATTTACTCACCCTTGACTTGTTTTAAACCAATTTGAGTTGTTGTTTTTTTTTCAACACAATAGAAAATATATTGAAGAATATAGGAAATCTGTAAGCATTGATTTCCATACTATTTGTTTTTCACAAATGGTAAACCAATCATTCTTATATCTTCTATTGTGTTCGACAGAAAAAAATAAAAAATAAAATAAAAAAAAACTCAAATTAGCTTGAAACATATCAAGGGCAAATGATGACAAGATTAAATCCATTTAAATTGACATTAATTAGCTTAGTTTTAAAATGAATCAGCCTCTTGAATGAATTGCTTGAATTAAAGATTCACTGGATCACTCAGGAATACAGACTAGAAGTCACCTATTAGTGGTTTTATGCTTTTTTTTAAAGAAAATTTTTTTCTGTTTTATATTGATGGGACAGTAGTTACACAGGAGGAA
Source organism: Danio rerio (assembly GCF_052040795.2). Classification (NCBI taxonomy): domain Eukaryota; kingdom Metazoa; phylum Chordata; class Actinopteri; order Cypriniformes; family Danionidae; genus Danio; species Danio rerio. The sequence continues at coordinate 27,981,582 of NC_141032.1, forward strand.
ACGTATGACAGTGAGGGGGGATAGTATAGGGAATGGTCCACAAGCAGGGACTTGAACTCGGAATGCAAGAAACACAATGACTCTACATGTCAGTACACTGCCCATGAGGTTATCAGCACTGACCTGTTAATTTTATTCTAACATTTATTTATCCATAACAGGCCTAAATCAGCACAAACACATCTCTATAATATTAAAGGTGCAGTAGGTGATTGTCTTTAGAAGCATTTTTTGTTGTGCTGGTTAAAAGTCTCTTCACAGTCCAATAGTAATGATTACAGTAAATGATCTAAATGTGTTTATATGTATTTTTATATTCTGGGTAAAGCATAAAACTAAAAAAATGTTGATCTAATTAAATATTGTCGGACCAACATCTCCCATAATTCCAATAAGCAGCTCAGACTGTCTGTCAGAAAATGTAGATTCGGACTTCTGCACATCTGTTCACGCAGATCCGCCATTCGCACATGCCCATCAGCATAAGCACCGCGCAGTCACGAGACAGACCGGGAGAAATCAAATGCTGAATTTAAACTTTTAAAAACCTGAATCAATATTGGAGTTACTTTAGCACGCTGGAGGAAGTCCGACACCATGGCTGAAGTATGGCTAAGTGTGACGTGTTATTAAGCCACTGAAATCTCCCGGTGAAAGATTGATGTGATTATTTTCAGTTTCATAAGGTCCTTTTACAGCATCGATACCCATAGTAGATTTATATTTAGTTTAGTAAGTGTGGCTAAGTAATAAATGTAAATCCTGCAAGCCGCTGGCTAAACACTAACTAACTGGCGAATGACATGAACTAGTGGGTTGTCTGTCTGCTGTTGTGACACGGTGCGCGTGCTCGCGATTTCAGGGGGTGTGGCTTTAAATCACAGCCCCTCCCCGCCGTCCAAAGATAATATGCTAAGTCGTTAGCATTTTGGCAGATCACCTATTGCACCTTTAATCATGGTTTTCAAAAAAAAACTCAACATCATACATCAAAATGTTAAATTCTCCAAGCTGATTTTGCCAAATGTTGTTGTTTGAAAAGTGACCAAAACAAATTCTTTTATAACTCAAAGATCCATTACCCTTTTTAATATCATTAATTTTCATTACTAGGCATGCCCCTACTGCTGATTGTCTGCAAGTGTGTTTTAAAATATGGTCCGAGTCCGACATAATGTTTAACATTATCCTTCATATATCGATTAGTGCACCTTAATAGTACACATGAAATCAAATTTAACCATGTTGATTTTGTTAGCTCACATTGCTAGTTTTGTGGTGAACAATTCATACGTGCATGTCATTAAGAAAACAATATTACCCTTGGAATCTAAAATTGAAATCTGAAATGCACTTGCTGTTTGTTTTCAGTTAAATTCTTATAGGTGCGTGCCAAGCACATACTTAAGCACTATTCTAAACCATTTTGTAGTGTAAATACTGTAAGTAGTGCATTTGACTGAAATATACCTGTGTGATGCACTTATTCAACCGTCATAAATTAGAGTGGAAAGTTGGACACTTCACGCACTCAACAGTCACAGCTTTGCTCACGTAGCGATAAGGGGCGGAGCTTTCGGCACTGATGTTGGATTGCTTGATTTATTGTAGATTGTGAAAGCAAAATTCTCCTACAAAAATGATTATGTTGCCTCCGGATGGTGAACATGTATTATTTGGTAGTTTGGTCATTTATTTCGCTAATTTGGCAACCGTCAAACGTCTCCTGGGAAACGGTTAGACTTTCAGTTTAGTAAAAAAAATGCATGTTCCATTTGGGATGACACTACATGCATATACTATGCTGTTGAGTGTGTAAGTGCATAAGTGCATGGTGTATAGTGTGCCGTTTGCTTAGCAGCTTATGTCTGTCCGATGTATTGGGTGTGGCTAACATACTTAACCATGCCCCTCCAACAGTCAGTTTGATGTAATAACTCTCCCAAAACCCTACTCCTGATCTTTCTGAATTGCCTAAATCCAATCAGATCGCAGTAGAAAAACAAGCCACGCCCACTGTTTTCTTATTTTCGTTGATATGCAGTCACAGCTTCTGGTTCATGCGGGCTTTAATAAATGTGAATCATTACACCCAAACAGAACACAAATTCTCACATTTCTTACCATTCCCATAACCTTTAATCTTTGTTTGGTGCTGAACACACCACCAACAGCAGGTGAGAGCCGTTTTTAGTTCCTAGAGGTAGGAGACTATTGTCCCGTTTCCACAAACAGACACAATCAATGAGTCTCAAACACAAAAACACACATGGGCAAGAGACTCTCTTTAGCTATGAAGGCCAGTCGAGCTATTTTCAGTGGCACCTTAAGCTACACAGACCAGAATAGCTCAAGCACTGCAGCGTCCTTTCTTTCTGTAAAATTGCCCACCTGCCTGACCCCATGTCCCACCAGACTCTTTTGTGAGTTAAAGCCAATTCAGAGCACAAATTGTCAGACAGATGATATCAGAGGCTTCTGTGCAGGTCGCAGATGTTTCGTTTTGATAAATGAAAGATATTTCTGTCTGATCCACTGCCTGAGTGCATTTATATACGCATAAATCTTGCGATATTGAAAAGAAAATGGGAGCAATAAAGTGTCTTGACTCCCACCTGTTTTGCGTAAGTTTGTCCCTCTTGCTGTTATCAGCTCAGCCTTTCTGATGAGAGGTGACAGACGCTGCGCTTCTATCTTTACCCTCTTCTATTTATAGTGATCCTCTCATCAGCCAAATGTATTCCTCCTTCCTTAGGCTTCTGAATCATCCCGCCGTTCAATACTTTTACCCATATTAAAGGATAACCAGTACAGGTTGGACAAGGGAACAGGTAGGAAAGTGTGTATGCTAACGTTTTGGTTGGATGCGGCGTGTCAGTTGTTCAGGATTTACTGTCTGAAAATAGCAAGTAGGATTGAGCATTGGATTAACACACACACACTTGCACGCGCACACACATTTTATAGGTGAACCAAAACAATGGTGGCATGTGATCAAGTTTAGTTTATATAGAGATTATACAAGGGTTAAAGGTTAGAGATTGTGGTGTGTGAATCAAATTAAATTTATAAAGTTTACAAGTTTTTTTATAAATATACAAAGAAAACCTTAAATGTAATTGTATATTTTAATGTTTGAAGTACCGTTTGGCAAAATATGGGCGAAATGATTCATCAAAGTTGTCAGCGTGACACAATGTGACACATTTGTTTATGTTAAAACAAAACTGTTTATGTAAAAACAAAACAACGTCTTATTTCTGACTGGTTATTATTCAAATAAGGAAAGAAATAAGGGAAAAGTCCCTTTAAGGCAGGTTATTTCACTCGACGGCCATTTTTAAAGACATCTTTTAGGCAGTATGCTCGAGCAGTCTGTCTGAATGGGAAAGCATCAAATTGTCCAAAGCTGTTTGCCAAGCTTATGATTACATTACATATTTGGAATCATCAATAAAATGAAACATCTGTCTCATAAGTTTAATTTCTAAACGTCTGATTCAAATAAATCATCACATTTTCAAGTTGCCAGAGCTAATGCGCATGCACACTCGAAAAGGAACATGATCACGACACCATCATCATTTATGGCTATTCTATACATTATCATATATGGATAATGGTTTGTCTGTTCCCACTGGTCTTCAGAAGTAATTCACAACTTGGTCTTGATGGTGAATCTTCTTCAGAATGACAGCGAGTTTGTCTTCAAGTTTGTGGGTGTTTGAAAAGTTGCTGCTGCGTGATGTGCATTTGACAGGGCTGACTGTACCTCACGTTTGTTTCATATAGATTACCAAACCAGAAAACTTTTTTTAAGTGCACTCGGTTCATTTAAATGTAAAGATTTCAAGCTTTATTTGGATATATTTCTTATGTCTGTGAAGCAAGTATTTGCTGAGATTCCAGTGCGTTTATTAACCACCAAACTGTCATAAAAGCACACGTCTGATCTGAGCTTTTCCCTGGAGAAACATCAGTCTATAGTGATCGATGATTGGCTCTTGTACTAGTAGATGGGGCTTCATTCGCCATATTGACCATATTAATTCTCATGCATCTTAAACTATGCACAGTGGTCCGTTCAGGCTAAAGGTCCCAGATCACCAGTTAACTATGCATACAACATATTAAAGCAATGTTATTGTAAAGGATGATTATTAAACCATGTTAGCAAAAATAACTGTAAGCATGAAATGCATGAAAAACATTCCGTTTAGGATGATGAAAGGATGGTCTTGTGCACACAGTTAACCTTAGGTCTGTTAATAATCTGTTCAAAGAATGGTTAAAGCAAAAGCTGCAGCTGCTGCGGCGAACAAACAACCTGAGGATGCACAAGCATTGCACTGGTTTTGTTTCTAGGCATGGTTGCTTCGTGGCGCGCGAGGAAACGGTGTAATGAGAAATTGAGTCCCTTCTGTCACTGGAGTTGTAATAGGTATAATTTCACATTTGCATGCATATTGACAAACGGTCTTACACTAAAATTCTTCTCTTTAGTGACTAGCCAGCACTGGCAATTCAAAAATGATTTTCAACCAGCCAAAGTAGCTAGTGTCTCACTCGCCACAGCCGAAATCGACCTGCATTTGGCAGGTTGGGAGGTGTAAATGTCAGCCCTGACTGTACTTACAATTCATTAAAAAATAAAGCTAATTAAATAAAAAATAAATTCCTGTAACAATTTGAAAAACTACTAGTGTAGATTGGATAAATATACTTAATAATATTGGATAAATATACCTAATGCTTAAAATCAAGTACAAATATGTAATGAATTAGTACTGGTATCGGTTTAATTAGTAAGAGTCTCTAATTAAATCTACAAGTATGTAATATGACAAAAATCTAATAAATGAGTTCTATCTTTATGGGGGAAGAGAGTTATTACCTTAGTACATTGCAATCAATATATATATAATATAGACCGATAACTAATTTATTAAATCCAAGCTACATATGTTTTTCGTATCACTGTTTTTTTCCTTTCTTTTTTCTCAAACTCTCAGATCACTTGAACACTGAACACATAAAACACACACATAGAAATACCAAAAAGCCCGATTGTTGCTACAGCTGTCCTATTATAAACCCTTTAACCCCATTTCTGTCCATCTTCATTCTGATTGGCTCTCCTCATCAACTTCCTGTTGGTCTTACTCCTGAACTTTCTCTTGTGGTTCATGCGTCCACCGTTCACAGAGTGTCAGCCTTTGCCTGCTTATTATGCAAATGTATGCAGGGCTGCTAGAAGAGGTGGTATTGGCTATTTTTAGAATTTGATATTTCTCTCTCTCTCTCTCTCTCTCTCTTCTTTAATGAGTTTCAGTATCTGAGGCAGCAGTGTACTAAATGTTGATTTTCTAGTCGTCTCTTTCTCTCTTTCTTCAAATCCAGATGGGTGTTTGTGTATGTTGAGTGGATGGGATCTTGCGTGTGTTTGTTCAGCGGGGTGTCCTGGGTGGCTGAAATGGGTTAGATTGCAGGGGTTGCCATCGAAACGAGCCTGTGTGCTCACACGTCTGCATGGATGCAGTGGGTGAGAGAGAAAGAGAAAGATGAAGAGACGGGTGAAAGAGAGGGCAAGGTCAAAACCTGAACAATGACGTCGCCGTTGTGAAGAGTGCTGGGATTAGTCGGCATAACCTTGCACAGATGTTTGTCATTCAAATCCAGCTCAGTTTACATGGCGTCATGAAAACAATCTGAATCTTAAAGGGGACCTATTATGATAAAATCACCTTTATAAGGGGTGTAAACACAGTTGTGTGACAACAGTCTGTGAATATAACCAGCTTATAATGGTAAAAATGTATCAATTTTATTTTTTATAATCACACTTCATAAAAACAGTCTGCAGAAACACTTTGTTTCACATTCTTCCTTTGTATATAAAATCAGAGGGGGAATGGCCTGCCCATAAGTGACAATCTCCCTCTCATTAGGACATTGGTTTTATTTTAGAATCTGCCACTATGTTGACACATAGGAATTTGTAGCTCCGGCAGTACAATCTCATTTGAATTTAAAGTGACACAGTGGCACCAAAGCACTTTTAGGATCAAAGCCTAAAAGGGGCAATGTTAAAGAGTTCATTCATTCATTCCTTAATTTTTCTTCAGTTTTGTCCCTTTTATTTATCAGGGGTTGCCACAGTGGAATGAACCGCCAACTTATCCAACAAATGTTTTATACAGCGAATGCTTTTCCAGCTGCAACCCAGTACTGGGAAACACCCATACACACTCATTAACGCATATACACTATGTCCAATTTAGTTTATTCAATTCACCTATATTGCACATATTTGGACTGTGGGGGAAACCCGAGGAAACAAGTGTGTAAACAGGGAGAACATGCAAGCTTCGCACAGAAATTCCAACTGACCCAGCTGGGGCTCGGACCAGTGACCTTCTTGCTATGAGCTGACAGCGCTAACCACTGAGCCACCGTGTCCCATTTTAAAGAGTTATAAAATATAATTTATGGGGTATTTTGAGCTAAACTTTTACACTCCAGGAACATCAGAGACAGAACATTGGTTCCCTTTAAGGCAAAACACCGAACAGGGTGAAATAAATTAATCATTAGTTATCTCCCCAAACTAAAAGATAAAAACATTTTAAAAAAGTTATATTCAAAATAATATTTATTTAATGTAAACACTGTATTAGTGATATTATATATATTAGGTATATTAGAGGAGATCTCTTTTGTCACATAAAAAAAAAATATTGTGAGCTGCTGTAAAAACAAATTGGAGGAGCTCCAGATGAAAACTGTTGTTTTGTGTTTACCTTAAAATTAATTTTGTTGCACGTCCGCTGGTTTCCACTCTAAATGAGCAAGTTTTAGCTACTTGTATACTAAGGTAGCATTTAGATAAAACAAAACACCCACAATGAAACGCGACACAGAGAAACATAAAAATCTGCTGCCATTTAGCATTTCGGAAGTGTTATTGCAGAGCAACACAAATAGCATGCAGAAGTATAAATGCATGGCTCCACGCAAGGCAGGTGTTGAGGGTCATGCTGATCACTCGTCGCAGAAGTAAAAATCCGCCTTAAATATGAAAACTATAAGTGTGGTGTATGTAATTGTAGCTGAAGTTGAGATTTGTGGCACAATAATGCAGGAGAAAATTATGTTTTTTTTTTTTGTATTCAACAGACAAAATAAGTGTATAAATGTATAAAATGTTTATAAAGTGCAACAATTGTATGTTGGATGAAAAGCTCAAAGTCTGTTAGTTCAGTGTGTTGATGTAATTCCTACTGAAACAGAATATTAAAGGTGGGTGGAGGTTTCTTTTTGTGCATCATTCTCTTGTAGCAAACTAATAGTAAGACGGATGTGGTTAAGAATATTGTGGCTGAATTCATCAAACTGACATCAACAGAGAAGGACCGCCACTCAAAACTAAGAAGTTAATGTTCAGCCTTTGATTAAAGATTACAAAAACAAACTTTCTTTGTGGATTACCTTACATGGATTAATTGTTCACCTAAAGAATAGCAATTTGTACTAGCAAAATAAACATTGTAAGTTTTGATTTCGTATCAAAATTGGAAGGTTAATGAAGTATTTTTGCATAGTATCTCACCATAAGTATGTGAATTGTTATTCAAAATATCCTTTCTCTCAGTATTGGAACGATTCACTGACTGTCTTAATGTGTTTTCCTTCATTCCACCAAAGACCCTCAGCAGAATAATCTGCACTCATGATGTAATTTAGAGAAGGAGAGAGATAGAGAGTCATGTGACAGATGGCTAGTTAGATAACATCTCAGATCAGCCACTGCAGCTCAGTGTACGACGGATATCACCTGCCAAGCTTGCCAGAAACAGACATGACTGCTTGACAAAACTCTTGTGACTGATGCTTTCAGTCTTTCTCTTCATGTAATGTATTTTAGAGAAAGTACTGTTTAAAGTCTGGAGTACATTTTTTGTTTTTGCTTTATGAAAGAAGACTCAGATGTTAACATGACTGTAATGCACTGATTTGGCACCCACTGAATAAACATTTATTGTTATTATTAAATTTGAAAAACATTTATGTTGCTTAATTCCTTGCAGAAAAATTACATGAGCAATCAGATGTTTATAAAAAGATCAAATATGTGGGGCACGTGTGAAACGCAAGTGAAATGTGTGGTTTGGAAAATTTTCTGTTGAAGCCCATGGATAATATTCTTTTCACAACGAAAGTTTCAAACATTTTATGTGCCTTTCCTAACATTCATGTAAGAGTGTGTAAGGGTTTTAAATGGGAAAGAATACTATCGTTAGGGTTGGGTATCTTTTAGATTGTTTTTGGGCCCTATTATATCATATAATCTGATATTATAATCATATTAGATTACAAACAACCCAATGAGTGGTTTAGCACGTGTGCATCGCTGCTATTATGTTTACACATGTAATATTTTTTCTAAGGTTATATAAACCAAAACACATATCAAACATACAATGATATGAAATTTGGTTTCTTACTGAGTTAATTACAAACAGCAATACCACACAAAGAAATGACGGATTTTGAAGAAATAAAAAATCTGGGGAAAGCTTTATTAGTGCACTGGACAAGTCTCAACAAGTTCCACCCACACCTGCGCGAGGCAGGCAGTACTGTACAATTACTCATCTGTTGGCTTAAAGATATTAGCCTGATTTTGCTATAGGATCTATAACAATAACATTAAAAATAACGATATTGCCGACAAAATATGATGCATCCCTAGTTTGGGGTTATTTCGATAGCGGTGCTAAATCGATACTTTTAAAACGTTACCGGTGCCTGAACTGATACTTTTGAGCCACAAAATTACAATGGATGACTCTAGAAAATATTTTATTTGTCATTTTAAAAATTATTTTAATTGAGCAATATAATTAAAGTTGAAAGTATACATCAATTTATATATTTGAATTAAATTGTATTAAAATATTTCTTTTGATCGCTTGTTTGTTTTCATGAATTTAAAAATTTGCAGTATAACAATACGTTAGCTTACTATTAACCTGTGGAAAGGCTGTCATATAAATCAGGAACTCCTTTTTTTTCTAGGGTTGGGGCTTGCGACTATGTTTACATGCAACTTTTGTAACGCATCACATCTGCTTCACATTGCTGTCAGAATCCTTGCTTGTAAAATATAGCCATAAATTAGTATTTTGTGCTTGCGTTGCCTATGTGCTTGCGTTCCCTGAGCTACAGGAACAAATGCCTAATATTGACGACGGACTCTGTATCCTTTAAAGTTGAATGAACTGTTTAGAGATGATGTGACACAATGCATACCTATGTGTGCATTTATGTACCCCTTGATGCTTTTTACATCTTTGTCGCAGCACCTGTGGCTCCGAAATTAGGCACTGAAATTTATATCGGTCTGGTGCATACCGTTTACAGTGCCATAATGGCACTGGGTTTCAGTAACCAATCCTAACCTAGTCATAGTTGTTTGAAAATTGCACAAACACAGCTCAACAATTATGAGTGTATTTATTTAGCTGTTCGTATTAACAGGCTGCTGTATCTTCTGTATACAGCATGACAGTAGTTGCAAGTTTTGCTTTGTGTGCTGAACTCGGCAGAAAACATAGACATCCGTACAGTAGAACATTAAAGAACATTTTGCCTGAAATTATGATCCTTGGTGATTCATAAAATGCAAGTTTAAGTCAAAAAACATATAGAGACCAAATTAAAGGTGCCATAGAATCAAATTCTGGATCCACCTATAGGCATTGCTTAATAATAAGAGTTCATTGCACATATATAGCTTCAAACACCATTGTTTCCTCATTCCTATGAAAATCATTTGAGTGTGAAATCCCAGTGAAAAACAGGCATATGCATGCCCCAGGTGCAGTATTTGCTTGGCCATAATTTTTCCCACCCATATTTTTTTATTTATTTAAGCTTATATTAATATGGGCCTCATGTTTTTAGCATTTGCAATCTATCTATCTATTACAAATTGTTTGTCATGAGGCAACATACATGAGTTGACTACTTACAACAACACATGTTAACTGCTGAATATGACTGTTTAATGCATGTTTATGCATTGTCATATCACTCATTTCTTACTGTGCCATGTGTCCATCGACTTTAATTATGAATCACTAAAGTAGCTAAGCTAAAATCTTCTCCTACATCTTGGATGGCCTGTTATGGCCCATTTCCACTGGGTGGTACGGTTCGATACACTTTTATGCCCCTTTTCACATTCAAAAGGTACCAAAAAGCAAACCGTACCATACCACTTTTTGAGTACCCTTCCGAAAGGGTATCTAGCACAACAAAAGGCTGAGTTAGACATGCTATTGGTTTACAGAGAAACCTTAGTAATGCGTACACAAGCCAGAAGAATGAAACAAAGGAAGCGCCATTTTTAAACACATAGCCGGGACATTATATTGTAATAATATTTACATATAACAACAAGCCATGGGTGAACCTAGCTCAAATAAACCTTGTCGTTGTCTTGACAAACAGCCACAAAGCCAGAAAGAAGAGCAGAATCTGTGTCCTGTTGCTGTTTACGAAGCCATCTAAAGCATGAGTGGTTTCACTTTCTCCAGAGAGCTTGCGATTGCTCGCAGCGCATCTATATTTGAAATAACAAACTTGTTGAGCTGATAATAATAACGTGCACATGATTATTGAAGTGCTTCTGACAACCGATCTTTTCAGAAACGGACAAACGCGAGAGTGAAGTATGACAAAAACAAGGAGCAAATAATTTTTCCAGCAACCCTATGACAGGTATTACCTTTGGTACCTTTTGGCAGTGGTGACACAAGCCTGATAAAGGTGCCCCGTACCTTACTGTACCACTCAGTGGAAATGAGGCATTAGTCTTTATGATCCTTTGCCAGCTTTTAACATGAGAACCTAGCTCCCGGCTGTAGTTGCCAGTGACCACATAGACTAGCACCCAACCAGCACTAACACATTAGTACCAGCATGCTGTTTTCCACAGGGTGCTGTTCAACTACACTATTTCTCCAGCTCTAAACAACTGCTCTAAACTTTCCCAGGACAATGAATTGAGGTTGTTTGACTCATGCACCAATCACTGATCAATCTGAAATTATAGAGCTGACCGTCATCGGGTTAGATTTATAATCTCTCTCTCTCTCTCTCTCTCTACCCATCTCTTTTTTTTTTTTTTTTGATTGATGCCATTTTAATTGGTCCCATGCTGTGCTCTGGCTGGATTGGAGAGTGCTTGTGGGTGGCGTGTCTGGGGCTGAAGTGGTAATGGCGTGGGTGGAGGCTGCCCCGAGCTCCTCTTGGCTGTCTGACCGTGGGCGAATTCAGCCATTTGGCTCACATTCTCATCAGCTCAGCCTTCCATAAGCCAATCAGGAGAATAGTGGACGAAATATACACGCACAAAAAAAAAGAGGTGTGGAAGGATGAGTATGGTGCGGTTAGTGGACTCGTCCCTGATCACCATGGACACAGTCTCTAGGGAACCTGTTCATGCGTTTTTCACCTGCTGAATCTAATCAGACTTGAACGAGATGGATAATGAGAGCATAGGTGTGCATACTGTATACTTTAGTCACACCTAATACATTTTATTTTATTTTTTACTAAATATTGTTTGTGTATATTTGCATTGATTGAATCAGCTTTTATTTTGCATTTTGCATTTATTTTTTTTCAGTTTTAATTTTAATGTTAAGGATTGTTATTTTAATAAGTCATTTAAATTTTTTTGTTTTAATTTCCACTTTGGGCGACAAAAATACGCAGTAGGTAGTGCTATCGCCTTACAGCAAGAAGGTAATTGTTTCGAGCCTCGGCTGGGTCAGTTGGCATTTCTGTATGGAGTTTGCATGTTCTCCCTGCCTTCGCGTGGGTTTCTTCCAGGTGCTCCAGTTTCCCTCACAGTCCAATGACATGCAGTACAGGTGAATTGGGTAGGCTTAATTGTCCGTAGTGTATGAGTGTGAATGAGTGTGTATGGATGTATCCTAGAGATAGGTTGCAGCTGGAAGGGCATCCGCTGTGTAAAAGCATATGCTGGATAAGTTGGCGGTTCATTCCGCTGTGGCAACCCCAGTTTAATAAAAGGACTAAGCCAACAAGAAAATGAATGAATGAATAATTTTGCACTTTGTTTTTTTAAGTACTACCAGGACATCTTCCTGGAGAGGAACCCTACCACCAACCCTACCTTCCTGCAGAATTCAGTCCCAACCCTGATCAAACACACCTGAACCAATTAATAGTACCTAAAGCAGCACTTGATAATTACAAACAAGTGTGTTTGGTCAGGGTTGCAACTGAAATGTGCTGGAAGGTATCTCTCCAGGAACAGGGTTGGTGACCCCTGCCCTACGGCAACGCGACATTCTATTGACATTCTATTGATATTGCCTAGGCAATATATAAATTACAATCATTTCATACTTTGATGTTAAAGTTTAGGCATTCTATACATTCCCTGGATTTCACACATTGTCGTTAACAATTGTTTATATATATATATATATATATATATATATATATATATATATATATATATATATATATGTGTGTAACAGACTTAAGTAAAGGTGTTATCTTGCATTTCTTCATGTTTAAAGATCATTTAATTTCTATTATTTGTGGGGGACTTTTATTTTGAAAGGAAATCCGTTTTTCAGAGCAGAAAATAAATGAGAGAGCAGAATGTAAAGCGGCCGTTTCATAACAGTTTAACTAGAGCTCGTACTGAAAAGGACTGTTTACAAGTTTAATCAGCAACCCCCCGAAAAGGCATAAGGTTTGTTTCATCATATATTGTTAGTGAGAAATACATATTTTGTGAAGATATCTAAGAATGCTGATGTATGTTTTTGTATTGTTTTGCTCAGCTCTTACGGTGATTACAAGAGTAAAGGAATGTAAATAAAGCAACTTGAAACATCAGTAAAGTTTCGGCCATCATTCGGATGGGGTCTGCTACAATATATATATATATATATATATATATATATATATATATATATATATATATATATATATATATATATATAGCTGCTCAATGGGCCTCTGGTGTATAAAACATATGCATTCTGCAGTTCATTCCACAATTTGTTAGAAAGTAATTGTGAAATAGAATATATATCTTTTTTACTTGCTGTATAATGCTGTTGTAACTCTGAATACATGAAAACTAAATTACTAAATTACTTAATCATTCTTTAAAAAATGTAAATAGATTATATTACAATTTAAAATGCCTCTTTATACTTTTAATGTTCTTTTCTTAAGCTTAAGCATCTTTTATATACAAAATAGATTGGTCATACTTCTAAAATTAGGTACAAATTAAAGATAAGCACAATTTGGACAAAAGAAGCCAGAAAACATGATCTGAAATTTGAAACCAAGATTATTTCATGGACACTAATTTGTAGAGTAACAGACTATAATTTGTAAATTATCTTCCAAGCCCAGCTAATGCTTTTATTTTAGGCCCTATTTGGAATTGTAGTTAGTCAGCACACTAAATAAAGATGTTGACAGTTCCATGAAGGGCCCTTTAACATCCATGGAGCCTTTTCAATTCCACATAAAGTTATTTATAGTGAGAAAGAATGTACTTGAACAAATAGATTACCCAAAAATGAAAACTACTTCATAATTCATTCTCCCCCATGTGGTTTTAAACCTTTAGTGAGTTTCTTCTGTTGAATGCAAAATGAAATATTGGTAAGAATGCTAGTTGCTAACAACAAACTTCCAGTGTAAGAAAATAAATTGCCAAGTCAATGTGTGCCAGCTGTCAACATTATTCAAAATATCTCCTATTGAGTTCAATAGAAGAAAGAAACTCAAATAGGCTTTAAAAAAGTGAAGAATGAATAAATAAAGACAGATTTCATCTTTTTAAAATTATCTTCCTACTAAGAAAAAAGGTCACATGTAGAATTCTTTACTTAACGGTTCTCATAAGAGCCATATATTACATACAGTTTAAGTCAGAATTATTAGCCCCCCTTAGATCTTTTTTCTCTTTTAAATATTTCCCAATTTATGTTTAACAGAGCAAGAAAAATTTTTACAGTAGTTCCGATAATATTTTTAATTCTGAAGAAAGTAATTGTTGTTTTATTTTGGCTAGAGTAAAAACAGTTTAAAATCTTTTTAAAGCCTTTTTAAGGTCAAAATTATTAGCCCCTTTAAGCTGTTTTTTCCCTCGATAGTCTACAGAACAAATCATTGTTGTACAATGATTTGCCTAATTACCCTAACCTGTCTAATTAACTTATTTACCCTAGTTAAGTCTTGAAATTGCCCTATAAGCTGTAGAACTGCCCTGAAAATTTTCTAGTAAAATTTTATTTACTGTCATCATGGTAAAGATAAAATAAATCAGTTATTAGAGATGAGTTATTAAAACTATTATGTTTAGAAATGTGTTGAAAAAAATCTTCTCTCCGTTAAACAGACATTAGGGAAAAAATAAACTAGGGGGCTAATAATTCTGACTTCAACTGTATATTTTATTTTATGTTTTGAAACGTATTGATTCTCTTCCAGCCTCATATTAAAGTCAGATTAAACATGGCTGCTCTTATAAAGTGAATACAGAAAAAGAATCCTGTCTTTCCTCATCTCATTGTGTTTGTGTGTGGTACTCAGAGGTACACTGTGTTGTGCTGGGAGGTATAGGTGTGTTCTGGTTAAGCCCTGCTTTTTGAGCAGATGGATAATGTATTATGTAAGCACATCTATCCCACTAATGGCCCTTTTAGCTGCCACGCTGTTCTCCTGAGCAGCTGCCCACTCTAGAAGACAGGACGCTCTCTGATATCAGACAACAAACGGACACTACTTGCCCCAGGAGCAGCCTGACATGAGACAGAACGCAGATCTGCGCAGATGTTCGCGCGCACGCTCGCCCGACGTCCCCCAGGAACCTTGCGACGGTAATTGTACCGAGCCTAGTTGCGCTATGGGGGCTGTGTGCTGCCCGGTGGGGATTCATAGCTGTAATCACACCTCTGCAGCAGTTCCCCTTGCAGACAGCATTAAAAAAATGCAGCCCACACATACAGCACTGAAAGACAAGAAGTGTGGGAGGAGTTGGATGGCAAGTTTATTGGAACCAAACAACAGAGATAATAGACTCTCTCAGTCATTGACGGACAGTAACTTACGTAGTGATCTGAATTTAATTTCACAGTTATTTGTCTGATGAAGGAATGCTGTCCCAAGCTGATCCCAAACTTTTGACCATCTTTGTTTGAAAAGGTAGCTCACCCAAAAATTCAAATTCTGGTATCATATACTCTTGTTCCAAACCAGTTTCAGTTTAATCTGTTAAGCACAGAATAAAATATTAAACTGTGTTCCTGTAACCATTGACTTTCATAGAATTAGTTTTTACTATTATGAAAGTCAATGGTTACAGGTTTTCAGTAATAATAATATATTCAGAAACAAAAAAGCAGAAACTAAAGTTGCTTCAGCATCATGGAAGTTGTTGTATTTAACTCTTAAACATGTTCTTTCACAGCTTGAGTATGAAAACTAGCAAAAATATACAACAAAGACAAACCATTATGAAATAAATAAATAATAATAATCTGAATTATCATTCAGAATCAATTTAGTGAAACTTGGCACCAAAAAAACTGCTATTATAGACATTTTATGCAATTTAAACAACACAAAACATGACAGCTGCTCAAAAATGAAATCAATGAGCAATTTTTAAACTAACCACAAATTAAAAGTGGTATGTCAGCAATTTATAGAAAGTAAGCTGTTTATATTCAAAGTGCAAAATCTGCTGTTGTGTAACAGCTAAAAATATATATTTAAAACCATAAAAAATAAATCAGCATTTTTTTCTGAGCATTACAACACTATACAGTACATTTAAATAACGTGTTCTGAAATATAACAGAAATGTACCACTATATGTTTTCATCCACCTTTTTTATTAATTTTCGATATGCGCATAAAAAATCAGTTAATGGAAACACAGAGATGCACATACATTTTCAAAATGCGCATAAAAAACTTGCACATGACTGTGATAAACGTTCTATATGTATTCAATAAGAAAAGATGAGCATACACAAGATGGAAACACTTTTACTGTAACAAATTACAGTATGTGCATTAAAAAAAAAATTGGGACTGTGATTTTGTTATTAGAGATCATGTGATGATAAAAATGTGTGAATGGACAAACCAGCAGGCTGGGCACATTGTAAAGCATCTGAAATGTTTTGGTATTTCTAAAAGGCCTAAACCATTTCAATATTCATGTTATATTAATAATTACCTTCAGAATTGTCAAGAGCGTCTGTGTTCTGCATCTCACGCCTTCAAACACCAGCACATCTTCATTGCGTGTCGGCATCGTCTTCTGAGGCGCTAGTAATTTGTTAAATAAAGAAACGTTTGACACAGATTCCACTACCACAGCTAACTCAGGATTTACTGTTGAAATTTCGCGTCAGATAATCGGGAAGTGACGATTTTATTCTCTTTGGCTACTTGGATGGAAACACTGCTTTATTCGCATGTCTCTTATGTGATATTCAAATTTTGCAGGTAAATTTAATATGTTTTTTTGAATGGAAACATAGCTACTGTGTCTACTAAATGAATCAATTTTGTTATACAGACAACAAATGTGTGCTTATTTATTTAAAACAACAAACATAGTAGTATTAGTAATAGTAATTAATAATAGTAGCGGTAATAGTCTCTCAGATGAGCACACACTCGATCTACCTCGCATGCATTCGGTCTCTCTCGCGAGCACCCGGTCACTCTCGTGCACACACTTGGTGAATCTCGCACGCATTCAGTCTCTGCTTTTGTTTGACTTTTGTCCAGTCTGGCATCTCATGTCTCATTCAGACCGGCTTTGCAGCTCCCTGTAGCTCTAGGTGGTGACCTGCTACAGATGCAGGTCCGTGTAGGTCTATGCAGCACGAATACAACCCACCTCTGAGCGAGCTGAGAGAGAATCACTTGATCTCTGGTGGTGCTCCTATTGGCTGTTGCTCAAGAAAGTCGCTCTTCATTTAAATGAAGTTGGAAGGATTCTCCACTTTGTTTCATCGATTGACACGCTCACCTGGTCATCAACAGTCTATGTCGCTCGTGTAGATGAAGGACCCCGGAAGTCGCTCATTCTCCGTTGAAATTAATGATCGCTTGTCACTTTGCCACTGCAAGTCACTTGTAGTGTGAATGAGGCTTCATACATGATGCATCTTTTTTGCTGTGGTTGGTTGGCATCAATTCCACAATGAGTCGCCTCTGTAAACAGGAAGACGTGGGCTAGACTGCAGCTAAAATTAATTAATTTACCATGTAACAGACAAATGCATCATATTGTAACGGTAACGAAGTTACTTTATTTAAAAAGTAATGCATTAGAGCAGGCCGGGATTGGCTAATCGGGAGGACCGGGAGAATTCCCGGTGGGCCGGTCCGTTTTTTGGCCGCAAGGGCCAGTGTCCCAATCTGTTGCTCTCAGCAGTCACACTTTTTAAATTAATTTATTTATTTACTTGACCACAGCCTTCTTAATCATTATTTTACCGCAGCTCTGCTCTTTTTATCTATTTTCTCGCAGCCTCGTGAGCAAGACGCTGCCTGCAGGTTAATGATGATATAACTCACCTCTTGATATATAGCTGTTGTGGTCCAGTGGTTAGCAAGTTAGGTTACGATGCTGCTGACCCGGGTTTGATCTTCATCTAAGTAATTTATATTTTTTCATTTTTATTGTTAAGACATATAATACTGTTAGGGTTGTTGAACATTTGAAGTTCTAAAGCAGCTGTTTTCTCAAAAAAAGACGTGATAGTGTAATTAGAAACTGAATTTAAAATGACCTTATTTTAATATAGTCAGTCGTGAACTGAGGTGGGCCGGTGTGAGGCTTGAAACTCCAGGGCTGAAAAGGAGTCCCACTCCGGCCCTGCATTAGAGTATTAGTTAGTCAAAAGTAATGCCGTTACAGTAGCACATTACTAGTAATGTGTTATTGCCCAACACTGATGGTATGTGAACTTACAATTTTGAGTGAACTATCCCTTTAAAGAATAATTGACAACATGCCTTTGAATTATTTGAAAATAAGGCACACAGTTATTGTTTATTTATACAGGGGCTGATGAATGTTTCATTATGATTGGCCAATGAGCATTCTGAAGTGTCCAATTATTCTTTGAAAACACGCAACTAAAGCAGTTCCAGGCAAGGCTTGAACCACTTTGCAGTTCTATATCTCTATGCTGAATGATTACTTTACAGCCTGAAACTATCAAAAATGACAGATGTCTTGAAATACAACATCTGATCAATGTCTTTAAGTATGGTAACTGTAGCATAATCATTATAATTTACTCTGGCACATTGATTTATTAGAAAATAAGTAAATTTATATAATAATATCTTGCCATTAAATACGTTATTGGCTTTAAATTAGACACCTGCACATTTATCTCTAGATTTCAGTCTCTGCCATTAAGCCTGAAGTGCATCTTTGTGCTTGGTTTGTGACCCCAAATCACAGGCCGAATCCAGAATCTCTATAAAGTTAATAGAGTGTAGCATTTTCATTTTGAGCAACAATGAGAGCTTTCAGTGTTTCCTGAAGAAAGGAGATTTGCTCCTATTTGAACCAGCATTAAGCTGGTTTTATGGTACACCTGGATGCTGTTCTTTTGTGAGACAACAGATGTCATTTTTTTGTGTGTGTGTTTGTGTCGAGTGGAATGGGAGAACAAAACAAGAGACATAAAGTTGCTAGATTCTCTACTCACATTGACGGACAGTAACTGTTGTAGTGATGTGAATCTAATTTCACAGTTGTTTGTCTGATGAAGGAACACTGTCCTCCCTAAAGGCGTCACCTGACTTCTGGAATGCGTGGAGTCGTGGCGGTGGGTCACATGGCTGGTCAGGTGGTCCTCGGCCACCAGTTTCTCTCATGATCAACACACATCTACACAATTACTGCAGCCCTCAAAGGGAAAGAGTCACTTGAGAATCAATGATGTGTTTGTTCACTTTCTCTGCTGGCTGGGTCGACTTTAGATCATGAGGCTTCTTGAGGGACGACCAGCTCTTTGATTTATTTAGTGACTGACCAGCCTGCTATAGAGTGATGTGTAGTTTTAGATAGCGCTTTGGAAGGTGCTTTTTATTTTGTGAAGGATCAGAAGTGGGAAAAAAAAGATTGTTTTCATACAGGTTTCCTCACGTCCTCAGTGCTGCTATATACAGACCATTAGTTGAGCTAATGTTTGTAAGTCAGTCATGGCACATACACATAGACCAGTAGACAGAAACTTAATACAAGTTTCTCTTTCAAGAAGGATATTTGACCCTTTTTAAGCATACTTGAATTATAAACTTATATTGACAAACTACTATAGGTTAAGATGTACACAAAAACAGTGGGGTTCGTAATCTGTTTCTGAACAATAGTTTTGAGTCAGTGATTGACATACACATTTGTGATGACTGTCACTTGATGCATGTCTTAATAAATCAATTGTTTAAATAAATCAGTTGAATGAATAATTGAGCAACAAATGCTGTGACCTGCCACCACCTGGTGGAGGTTTAAGTTATTGTTTTAAAATATTGCTTATTTAAATCTTATATTATTTATTTTTATTTACTCCTTAAATTTACAACCTTAATGATATACCATTATGTTGTTATGCATTTAAATGCATTTATGTCACCTATCAACCCTATTTAATATACCTAGTAGATGCCACTTTTTAACATATGAAGAGTTCAGATGCAAAAAACTCTAAGTGCCATCTGACGTTTTCTTCTTAAATGAGCATTTTTCTCAACCTCTTGTCTTTATGTTCAGTTATTTCACGTTAAAGGCCATGAAAATAACCTCTTTTCCATGCATGTGAAATTACTGTACATTCACATAGCAGCCTGCTGAAACCACTTTGAGGTTTTTGCATCTGAACTCTTCATATACTTTTTAACATATAGCACATGCTGATGACCTTGGTGTTTTATTTAAATCAATGTAATAATTTGGCATAAAACATTTTAAAAAGAGAAAAATACTTTACAAAGGGGGAAAAACTTGAATTAAATAATTTAAATAATTTCTCCTAATAGGAAAATTCATGTCTGTCATCAATCAGTAGAAGCTTTTATTTAAATTATGAGAATGTGAAGACAAAAACACGCACATTAAATAGAAATTTGGGGGATTTATATTTGCTATCGGGCACATAAAAAACTTTACACATTCCATATTAAAATATACTTTTTGATGCTATGCCATGCTTCACTGTAAGCATGATTCATTCCACACGATTCATTCATGTTGTCCCAATCCAAATCGATTAAGTTAACCCAACACTTTTTAACAAATTTATGTGAATTGAACATAAAAAATTAAGCTGTTCTAATGAAATCTCAAGAACTATGTTGTTTCAGCTCATTTGAAATAAGTAGTTTAAACAAGTAAAAAATATATTTTTGAGTATTTTAAGTTAACCATGTACCTAAATAATGTTGTTATCAAATTATTTTTAGATAAATAGCAAAAGTGCTTAAATATAATGTTTTACTGGCTATTTAAAAGGTGCATTTAAAATGTAATTAAAAATCTCTGGAGAGTGATTTCAATTAAAATTTAAATATACAAAAATATACATTACCAATCAAACATTTGAGGATGTACAATTTTAATGTTTTTCAAAGATTTTTTCCAAGCCTTGATCTATTTGATCAAAGAGTAAAATTAACAATATTGAGAAATGAGAAATATTACAGTTTGAAAAATGTTTTTTTATATATATATCTAGGGTATATGCTGAGCTAGTGTTGTTCCCATACTGATAAACTTCCGGTGACCTGTTCTTGTGAGTTTTTTTTTCCATTTTATACGATTCTTTTTACAGCATCGATGTTGTAATGTAATTAAAATACAATCAGTTAAACAGACTTTAGCACTCATTTAGTTGCTCAAGCATAAAACGAGATGAAAAGCTGACAGAATCGGCAGGCTAGCGCATAAGCTCCATTGAATATACTGGTGTAAAATAAATGCTCATATTATAAAGACATGGCAGGGGAAAAATTAATTTAATGCAGTGCACAATCTTCTTGTACAATCGGAGACCCACTTTATATCGGATAACACAGTGAAGATCGCTTTTTAAGAAAATAGACCTTAAACTCACTGATTTTGAATGGCATACAGTTTACCGGAAGTGCTTAACCCATGCAGGTTACTGGCAAATTAAAAGTCCTATTAGCATACTTCTGCATATACCCTATTATTTTACTATATTTACAAATGTAATTTGTTCCTTTAGTGTTCAGTGTTACGTAATCCTTCAGAAATCATTTTGATATGCCAATTATTAATTTCTTATCATTAGCAAAATTGAAAACAGTTGAGCTGCTTCTTGAAAAGTACAGCGTTATACTTTTTTTCCCTCAGGATTCTTTGATTAATGGAATATTCAAATGTATACCTTATATAATTTATTAGAAATAGAAATCATTTGCAATACAAATATAATAAAAATAGA
Source organism: Danio rerio (assembly GCF_052040795.2). Taxonomy (NCBI): domain Eukaryota; kingdom Metazoa; phylum Chordata; class Actinopteri; order Cypriniformes; family Danionidae; genus Danio; species Danio rerio. The sequence goes on from NC_141032.1 coordinate 28,003,163, forward strand.
TTCAAATGTCATGCATTGGGGAATGCAGAAGTTGAATAATATTAGGATAATAATAAATACATCAAATACATTAACTAACTTATTTTTTTATTTCAAATTACCCAGCAGCAGCATCATCCAATGAAAATGAGGAGAGGGTGTTTCGTGAGCGGATGCGTCCCCGAAAGCGCCAGGGGGCCGTCAGGAGGAGAGTCCATCAGGTCAACGGGCACAAGTTCATGGCCACCTACCTGAGACAACCTACCTACTGCTCCCACTGCAGAGATTTCATCTGGTAAGACCCTTGTTCACAACATCTTTTTAGTTACATTGCTCTGCGTAAAAATGAATGTTTCTCCATTTCTCAGTGAATATAGGCAATGCATTTTTGTGCATTTAAACAAAACAGTTTATTAAACAGATATATTTATGGAAATAATATTTTAGTCACCAAATATATTTAGAAATGAAAAGATAATAAACTAAATTCAAGCTAAATATTGCAAAATAAAATAAATACAACCTACAAAATTACAACAAATTTTTATTTATTTTTTTCGCTTAATTCTTCCTCTTTTTTCAAATTTGTATTTTGCTATGTTTTTCTAACATAAATTTGGGTTTACTAGTTTTTAGACCATTGATCTAAGTTATTTAGTTAGATAAGCTCCAGATTTGGCTTCAGTACTAATTAATCTAATGTACATGCACAAATATATTAATGTGTAGCTACCTATTAAAAAATATGAATTTAAAATATAGATTTGTGAGGGGTGTACTTATATATATATATATATATATATATATATATATATATATATATATATATATATATATATATATATATATATATATATATATATATATATATATATATATATATATATGCTGAGCACTGTATACTAATGGTCAAAATGGTCAAAAGAATTTTTATGTTTTTAAAAAGAAGCCTTCTTTAAAAATGTTTCTTATGCTCAACAAGGCAACTTTTATTTGATAAAACAAATGCAAAAGAAAAACTGTTACATTTTGAAAGAAAAATAACATTTTAAGAAGCTTTTTTTTACTCTTGAATGTAGTTGAAAAATGCATAAAATTGTTTGTTTTAATGAGGAAACAGCCATACAGACCCAATCAAAAGTACTATTGGATTTGTATGTAATTTTATTCATCAAGTATTAATCATTAAGGGTGAAATTAAAATAGTACAAGACTTATAAAAGTATAAAAATGCAATACAATAGAAATATTAAAATACAATGCAATTTCAAATAAATGCTGTTATTTTTTATTTTATTTTCACACTTTATTTTATTTTATTTTCACTTCAACAAAACTAAAATTTATAAAACTAATAATTGCAATTATCGATAGATTGTTTAAAGATTATAGATGATTGAATAATAACTGATTTTAACAGAACAGCAAATTGTGGCGCTGAAGACAGGAGTGAATTTAGTCATCGTATCAAATGACATTATAATGCTTATGAAAATCCAAACTTATTTTGAATTCTTTTAAATGTAAATGATATCACACAAGGTACTGTTTTTATTATGTTTTTGATCAAGTAAATACTGTCTGGCTGAAGACTATTAAAATTCAAATAAATTTTTTTTTAATCCTAATTTTTTCACTAGTGTAGTTTATTATCATTTCTGCGCCTGATGCTAATCACAGACACTCTTCCTTATGCTAACAACAAAAGAGGTTTTGTAATGATTATGCATATTGAAAGCAAATTAGAGCCACTGTCCTTTGTACTAGTGCAGTGAGCCTTGAGGGATGCATTCATGGATTAGACAGATGCTTATTTTTTACGTCTGCAAGCATTTCCTCCAAGTAATAATAACTGTTATGTCTGTCTATTTGCATACCTGGTGAATAGCGCATCTGTTTGGCGGCACACAATGCGTTGTCACCGCTAACACAATCATGTTTGAAAGAAAACTGTGTTTGTAGTCTATGGTTTTAGCGTAATGCTCTCTCTGCTGGTCAGAAACGGAAATGCACAAACCTAGTTCTTACTGTGATGTGTTGTGACTGTGTTTAATGTGTTTTAAACCTGTTGTAGACAAAAGCATAGATGCTTTAAAGAATGTTGGAAACCGGTAGCCATTAACTTTTATTGGAGGAAGTCGGTGGCTACCGGTTTTCAACATTCTTCAAAATATCTTATTTTGTGGCTTACAGAAAAAAAGAAATATATACAGCTTTAGAACCGAACGAGGATGAGTAAATGGTGAATAAATGTTATTTTATTCTTTCAAATGTGTTTTCTAACACTTAATATTTTGCTGTGTTTTTGCAGGGGTGTGTTGGGGAAACAGGGGTATCAGTGTCAGGGTAAGATACTTTCCTTTGTACATTAAATGAAATTATAAGTTTCTAAGCTAGAGAAATTTCCACAAAAAAACAAAAACAAAAAAAAATTACAGATTTCATCTACAGTTCTTAAATTTTTCCACCCTCAATGCCTTAACTTTCTTGCCTATTCCTTTAATTTGTCAGTTTGTACCTGTGTGGTCCATAAGAGATGCCATGAACTCATAATAACAAAATGTGCTGGCATGAAGAAACAAGAAGACACTCCTGAAGAGGTCAGTTCTACATGGTTGTGGCTAGAAAGGATACAGCTGCATCTGGAAGTTAACAGAAATTATTTTATATTATTTGTTAAATGATTAATTGATTTAATTTCAAAACACCCCAACTCTAAACCCAACCATTATAGTAATCTAAATCTAAAAAAAAACACAAATTATACAGAGTATTATTCATATTATTTAATAAATTACCATTAATTAAATTATATTTCATTAACATTTAACTCTACCTCAACCCTCACAGTAATGTAAAAATTTTAATTGTGGCGCAGTGGGTAGCACGTTTGTCTCACAGCAAGAAGGTCGCTAGTTCGAGCCTCGGCTGGGTCAGTTGGTGTTTCTGTATAGAGTTTGCATGTTCTCCCCGTGTTGGCATGGGTTTCCTCCAAAAGCATGTGGTATAGGTGAATTGGGTAAGCTAAATTGTTTGTAGTGTATGTGTGTAAATGAGTGTGTATGGATGTTTCCCAGTAATGGGTTGCAGCTGAAAGGGCATCCACTGCGTAAAACACATGCTGGATAAGTCGTTGTTTCATTCTGCTGTGGCGACCCTAGAATAATAAAGGGACTAAGCTGAAAAGAAAAGGAATAAATAAATGAATGAATGTGCATATCTGCAGCTTTATCCCATCTAGACTTTTTCATTCTACATCTACACTCTCGCTCATTGGACTGAACTATGTTTTAGTTAACACATTTTCATAATTTTCTTCAGTACTGTATTTTGATTCGTCATTTGCTAACCCACAACATTAACCAAAATATTCACAATAATCATATCAGAAAACACAGCAAGGATTAATATTTCTCAGAACGCAATCCGCTGACCCACTTTATATGAAGAGTCTTTAATTCCTAATCATTTGATCCAGTGCACTTCATTTGATTGTGATAAAAGTTTTATTGTTAAATGTTCATGCATAATCTCATGCAGTGATGAATTGTAGTTAACAGACTGGTCAGTATATGCCATTATATGTAACGTATTACAAAGTGTCAGAAATAACTTCTTAAAAGTAATTTAATTTCATTTTGATTTATTTATGCACTGTTATAGAATCTTAATTTAATAGAATCAAAATCATGATCAAGAGTATAATCACTGTTTTATTGATAAATATTGATGCAAAGTAATCATGCGCGTGTTATTTAAAAACCAACAATGTACTCAACATGCTGTACAATTTAAACTGTGTTATGTGTAGTATTCTTTTATTTCAAATGTACACCATGCAAGGTAGTTTTAGTATTATTTTTGTGCAGTTATAATATTTATGCCATAGTATTTTACATTTATTTTAATGTTTTTTTTTTCTTTTTTTTAAACTTTATTTTATTTATTTAATTTTTAGTCAAATTTAAATTCATTTCATGAATGTAATATTCTTCAGGGTTTCTACAGGTTTCTTCAAGTCAAATTAAAGACTTTTTAAGACTGTTTTAAGACCGTTATGAATGAAATTTTAGACTTATACAGGGCTAAACATTAAGGATTTCTTTAATGGCCCAGCTAGTTTTGTAAATCGTTTTTGTATTGATAAAAGATCATGTTAAGAGATGTGTTGCTTTAGTTTTCTTTTCCAGATTAGGGAATTTAATTGGCAGATTTTTTTAGTAAAAATGTCTAACAGCTGTTGTGAATTGTCTCTTTTTGCAATAAAAAACTTTAATATAAAAAAAGTTTTGAGATGGATTATTGGTGATTAGGTGTTGGCTCAATAGGGTAGCTTTACATGGACAATTGGAAAATTAAGACCTGTTTAAAATGATTTAAGACCTACAACCCAAATTTCAGTAAATTTAGGACTTTTAAAGGCCTGAGATTTTGTTTTTAAAGATTAAGACATTGTTAGACTTTTTAAGACCTCGCAGATACCCTGTTCTTGATTTTATTTTTTAGTCTCTTTGTTCTATTTTTAAATTGTACTTTTCATCTTAGTTTATTTGGTTTGCTGTTTGATTAAATATATTTGTTTTTATATTTCTGTTTGTTTTTAAGTTTCTGTTTATTTCAGATTCTTTTTAACTTTTTTTTTTACATTTTGTATTCCTATAAAATAAATAATTTCTTTTATTTCAATGATTGGAAATGCAATAACCAGTTTTGGGGGGTAACGCACTACAAGTAAAGTGAGTTATGTAATAATATAACTTAACAGTAACACTGAGCCCTTGTACCTGAAACTACTGAAAACAGGATTTTTCACGATCGGTTGAAGTGTGAAAATTGATGCCTTAATGATATTTTGTTTTTACAGGTCGGCTCTCAGCGCTTCAGTGTAAACATTCCACACATGTTCAGCATTCACAATTACAAAGTCCCAACCTTCTGCGACCACTGCGGCTCTTTACTATGGGGTCTGATGAGGCAAGGCCTGCAGTGCAAAGGCAAGAGTTGCAGATAATGGTGCAAAATCAGTCAAACTATTTTTCTTCGAGCCATTTATTCACATCTGTCTCCCTGCATGTTTTCAGCCTGTAAAATGAATGTCCATCGGCGTTGTGAAAGTAATGTAGCTCCTAGCTGTGGTGTCGATGCCCGAAAAATCGCTAAAGTGCTTTCTGATCTCGGGGTGACGCCAGATAAAATCTCCAACAGTACCCAACGCAGGAAAAAGGTGAGTGCTGTGCAGTATCCTTAAGATAACAGTAACTTTCAGAAAACAAGTGCATATGTTTATTGGCATCCTTGGTAAATATGAGCAAAAAACTGTTTGTTTTGCTCAAAATAGTAACAACAAACTGTGCTCTCTTTGACAACAAACAATTGCAAGCAAAACTCATGTAAAACTAATATCTAAATACAGTTGAAGAAAAATTGATAGCTCTCCTGTGAAATTAAAAATATTTTTCGTATATGTTTCTTCTTCTGAAGAAAATCTTATTTCTATAGTTAGAAATAAAAATAAATCATGTAAAAAATTTATTGGGGGCGGCACAGTGGCTCAGTGGTTAGCACTGTCGCCTCACAGCAAAAAGGGTCATGGGTTCGAGCCCCGGCTGGGTCAGTTGGCATTTCTGTGTGGAGTTTGCATGCTCTCCCCGTGTTTACGTGGGTTTTCTCCAGGTGCTCCAGTTTCCCCCACAGTCCAAAGACATGCGCTATAGGTGAATCCAATAAGCTAAATTGTCCGTAGTGTATGTATGTGAATGTCAGAGTATATGGATGTTTCCCAATGCTTGGTTGTGGCTGGAAGGACATCCGCTGTGTAAAACATATGCTGTATAAGTTGGCGGTTCATTCCGCTATGGCGACCCCAGATAAATAAGGGACTAAGCTGGAGAAAAACGAATGAATGAATGCTTTCGATTGGCTACAGAACAAACCACTGCTGTCCAATGACTTGCTTAATTAACTGAACTTGCCTAGTTAACCTAATTAACCTAGTTATACTACTAATACCAGTATCTTATTAACTAAATAACTAGTAAAATGTTCTCAACATCTTAGCGCTTTTTGATTTTGATCATGTATAATATAATAATTGCCACATTTTGTAAGCTGCTTTAAAAAGATTTTTGTGTAAAAAATCCTTATAAATATGTATATATACATTTATATATGCTAATATATGATGCTTATATATATACATATTAAAAAAATGGGTGGAAGAAAAGTTTACAAAGATACATGTGAGGGAACGCAAACGTTTTTCTTTTTCTTGTAAAACAGTTGTTTCACAAACACTTCTTGTTTACTTCATACATGATAAACTGATTCCAGAATAGCTTCTGTACACACCATTTAAAGCAACACATCTGTTATCAAACGAGTAAAGAGCAGCAAATGAATATCTATTTTTCATTTGATTGGTAACAGAGGTGTCACTTTAGGAATGCACAGATCTATAGACTAATGAAAGCATTCGATTACTTCAGTAACTTTAAGAGAAAATTTGTTGTGTTTAAAATAAAACACACAGGACAGACATGTTTACATATTATTCAGTGTATTTGTCTGTTTAAACACAGACCCGAATCCCAAAGTGTTCTGCACTTTCGCTCCTCTTTAAACGGTGTGTACAGAAGCTGATATAGTATCAGTTTATCATACGAAGCATGTCTGTCTGTCATTACTTATACATGCATTCACTGATTTGCTAAGGTTGCATAGAAAGGGCGATGATCGACGCACAGCTTCAATGGAAAGTATGTGAATGCACACATTTTTATATTAATTTCAACATGTGTTCAATAATAAAAATATGGGATAAATATGAGGAATTACTTAATGACAGGATCATAGCAGGATA